>NW_020194047.1:0-221430 GCF_002847045.1 Aspergillus candidus | reverse complement strand
AAAAAAAAAAAAAAAAAAAAGAAGGGAGAAAACAGAACCAATAAACATACCTTGACAACAGCTTCGCTTCCAACCATATGCGCCCGTGATCCCACCGCCAGCCCACGTCCCGCGGGGTCCTCGATCGCTCGACAGGCCGTCACCAGTTTCCCCAAATCCTCAAAGTTACTAGCCCCGTCCGCATCGGCAAACACCACATACTGGCCGCGAACGTGTCTCATGCCGTGCGTCACCGCGCCGCCCTTCCCGCGGTTCTGCGCCAAGCTCACCACGCGAATCGTCCCCGGCGGGATGTGCACGCCTTCCTGGGTCCCGGGGGTCCAAGGACCCGCATATCCCTTAGGATGCAAGGACAGCTGGTGGTCGCGGGCAAACGAAAACGCCATCTCCTCCGTCTTATCCTTGGATCCGTCCGACACGATGATGATCTCCCATCCCTTATCTGCCGATGCCGATGCCGACGCCGCCCCATTAGTGGCTGCGTGGCCGTTCATCGCGTGACCATTCTCCGCAGGCTTCCGTTGTCGCGTAGCGCTGCGTGTCGTGCGCTTGGCGCTGCCATTCGCAGAGGCAGAGGCGGAGGCGGCGGCGGTAGCAGCCAGGGTACCGTACATGCGCTCGAGATAGTTCACCGCTTCTTCAAGCATACCGCCCAGCCGGTCCTCCTCGTTGTAGGCCGGGACCACCAAGGACATGAACACTTCGGCCGATTCCATATCCGCATGGGCGGGTTTCCGGACCGAGCGCTTACCCTGGGCATCCTGCCAGCAGGGGAGCTGTTCCGGTTCAGTGATGGAGCCGTCTTTGGAGAGGGTGCGGTAGGTCTTTTCTTCGGGGAGGGGTTCGCGCGGGATGGGGGCGACGATGTAGAGGGTGACGTAGAACTGTGTAGGCAGACAAAAAGTAGTCAGTAAGGGTAGGGTTTTCGTGACTCAATTGGCGACACGGCAATTGGACATACCAGAACGAGGAACCCCAGCAGCGTTGCAGCGATCGTCGCGAGGAGAATCTGTGGGGGGACATTCGCCAGGATCTCAGCGCAGTGCACGCAGACCCCCGTCCATGATTCCCCGGCCATCATTGGGACAAGCCCGCAATTGTGTAGGTCACGAAAGAGGTAGGTAAACGGGTAGAAAGCGGTAGTCGTGAAGGCGATGACTGTCAATCGCTGAGGGGGAGACACAGCCAGGAAGCTCGATAAGTGGAACCGACGATCCGTACTTGGCCAGCCATGCGATACGGAACGTCTTGCTTTGACAAGCAGTGAGGGAAGAGGAGGAACAATTATACAGCAAGGTGAAAACAAACGGATGTTCAAGAAGGAGATCGAGATCGGACGGACATGATTAGTTGATGGTCGGGGTGAATGATGATCGGGAAGACGACTGACTGGGCGGCGGTGGAGTCCAAAGCGGAGGTTCCATTTCAGGGCAACGCAACCCTTTCCCTTCTCTGCTAAAAGCGGATGCCTCTCCGCCTGTCGCCAGTTGTCCTTTTCGTCGTTGCACCTAACCAATATGTATGTGTTTAAACCACTGGATATACTGGTAGTGCTATTATAGAAGGATGTGTTCCTGGTTTAGTATTTTTTTTTTCTGTTATCCTGTCTAATCATTCAACTCATTGGTTCTTTATATATCCCATATATACATTGTAGCCACCAATAACTATGGTTCGTTCTTTTTACAAATTTCTGCTCCCCTTATATATATGATGACCGTACTGTACATGGAATTCCGGCGAAATCCCGTAGCTTGTCCCGGATGGAAGATGACCCTAGCAGGATAACCATCGAAGGTACTGCGCAGGTCCCGCTCCAGGCGTAAGGGAGCTAGTCTGGTCCGTGCAGTGCTTGCATAGAGCGAGGACTGAGTGTCTTTTCGGTATAGTTGCCTGGCCTAATCCCCCAGGCTTGCATCAGACGGTAAACAGAGACTGTCTCCAGGTGGGATGGTCATCGTGCCGCGCGGTGGTAACCAACACGTGGTAAACCTCAATCGCTATGCAAAGTACAATAAATCCAAGCCTTTCCAAGGCCCAGTAGAATTCCTGAGAGATCAGGAAACATTCAAATGACGCAACGCCGCTCCCTTGGGCAGCGAGTCACAGAACGATACTTCAAGCATCGTGCAGGGTGATCTCCGGGCCCTTCGGTGGACTCGCTACCTGCAACGGATCATGACTTTCGGCTAACTTTTCCAGCGAACTGGCAAAAGGCGTTGCGGAGAACTCGTGCGCATTCGGGTCGTACGTAAACCAGCGATTAAACTGAACATTCGTTAGTGGGTCAACGTTTGATGATGCATACCGAAGAAAATAGACTCACCGTGGCAAGGCGTACGCCTAGCCAAAGGCATCGATAGGTCCTGGACATCCCCGTAGACGGCCGTTCGACGTTGCGACCGTCATCTTCAGTGGGCGAGCCCACAAAGAATGCAGGGGGGTAGAAAGACTGGCTCCAGAGCTGGCCGCGTATCAGGAAATCTTCGGGGAGCCATCGGGTGTCCTCCGAGATGGGAAACTCGGGTTGTTCGACCAAGGCCATATCGACCCAGGGGCGGACCATCGTGTTGAGGAAAGTAACAATTCGCTCCCAAGGGACCATGGTTTCGACATGCTTCATGCCGTTCGTGGTGAGGGCCAAGCACCAGAGGAAGGCCAGAGAGCTGTGAACGGCGGGGAAGATGTTCTTGTCGCCAAGTTGATCAAGAAAGACGGACAAGGTCTTGAATGCGAGACAGGAGCCGTAGAATACGAGGGGCAGGGGGGTTTGTAAATTCTCAAGTGCAGTCAGATCGGCTTCAATCTGCTGGACATCCTGGACAGGCGTCCAATTTTCGGCAGCGGACGTGTACGCAGCCTCAAGCGATCTCGGATGCTGCGCAGCATGGTGAAATTCTGCAGAGAGGAGGCTGTCCGTGCCGGAGTATTGGAGCATGGAGGCGATATTCGCAGAGGTCATGTGGACGCCCTGCATCTTGAACGCAGAGCCAACCCGGCCTAGGTGTTTGTCCAGCACTGACAAGAACTCAGTTGCCGAGGCGGCAAGTTGGGCGGCGGTGCCTCCAGTAAAGAGACGGCCGTGGGCGGCCACAAAGGAGATGGCCGCCATGTGATGGGGGTTCGCTCGGGGACCCTTGAGTATCGGGTTGAACAGAAGGAGGATGCTTTCCCGAGTGCCCGCGAACGAACGCACGCTGACCAACGACCGGGTGTAGTAGAAAAGCTGCTGCACGATGTCGGGACGTGCCAGCACCGCGAGGTGGTGTTGAATGCGTCCGACGTCGGGATTCCGGTCGGCGGCCTGGTTGTACCAGTTCCTGGCGACCCCTGCCCACACTTCCCGGTCGCGCAGATCGACCTCTTCGACGGCCATGCGGTATCGCGACAGATCTCCGAGGCACTCGACCCACGTCTCCTCGAAGGCGGGGACGGTCTCCATCAGCAGGGTCATCATGGAATACGCCAGATAGATGAAGGTTAGCATGTGATCGAGAGAACCGGGGAGTCGGTGTCGTAAAAGTTCGAGGAAGGCATGGATGCCGTAGCGCCACATCCGAGCCGGCATGGCGTATTTCTCGGACAGTCGCGTCAGGACGGGGCTCGCGGACGGGTGCTGGGAGGCCATGAAGAAGTCGTGGTGCTCCTGGAGCAGGGTGCGATGTAACGAGATCAAGGTCTGCCACTGCTGGTGGGAGAGTTCGCTGTTCGATTCGGACTGCTCTTTGTCGATTTCGATGCACTTCTTCTCCACCATGACCAGGCCGGCGTAGATTCCGCGAACCTCATTGATCAATTGCTCTTCTGTTATAGGATGAGTGTCTGGCTGTAGGAAAGTACCATGTGATGCTGTACCTCCGGCTACCGCAGAGAGTCCTCCAGCGGGTTTCTGCTCAAAACTCAATCCTCGCGCCGACTCCTGTCCATAGCTGAGTCTCTCCGTGGTACCACTACGCGACCCTCTCGGCCGCGACGCGGTGTGTCGCTGTTTGGTCGTGGGGGTAGGCGCCGCCATCGGTCCCTCGGTCGACGCGGGGCTAGATTGCACGGGCCGGGGGTGCAGGCGGGAACGCTCGCCGTCACTACCAGTCATTTCGTCGGCGGATTCGGCGGACAATCGAAATTGACGGGGTTCACTGCCGACGGGACTGGCTCTTCCCGCTCGGTTTTCGGCGGCTAGCCGACTGACCGAATGGGCCAGACGGGGAGTGGAGCGTCTGGGTAGTGGTTCCCATGCTTGGCGCGGCCCGTGGAAGGTGTTGGGGGACACACTGCCGGGGCCGTGGTCGCCAGGAGCCTCCGAACTGTGGCTGTCGTGCGCCGGCCCCGCTGACGGGGGCCTCTGGTTCGAAAACGAGGCGCTGGCCGAATGGATGGCCCTGTTGGTGGCCGCAGAGCCCACCAAGGATCCATCGTCAGACACCCACGGGGGGGCAGATTTCCTGCACACATGTCAGCGGATTGTCTCGAATCGGAGAGGGCTACTCTTGCCCGGAGATTGACGTTCACGACCGGACGGGGCTCTATACGAGCCGTACAACTTACCTGGAATGTCCGGGATGCTCACCACTCTCCGGGGAGCCCATGGACGGCGAATCCACACGATCGGAACCGAGGACACGATTCTTGGAAACCCCCCGATATGGAATTGGCAGAGATCCTCGATCTTCATAATTTCCGTCACTCATCGTACTGGGTGCCAATGTCCGTAACACGTCATCTGGGTAAGACCATTAGTTCAGGCCCACACCATGAAGATAGATCAGGCACGACGGAAAGAAAGGCAACGATGGAAAGGAGAGCCAATGCAGAACAAGAAGAGTGGAAATAGTACAGCGCACACACTACACACAAGACATTTGAAGTTGGAGGGATGTCAATATACAATTGAACCACGACGTCCAGGAGGCTTAATAAACCGTTGGAGCCAACAGCATCACCGTCCAACCAGAATCCGGCTCTCTCGCAGTGCTTGAACCGAGTAGTCTATCAAAACATGAAAACCACCAAAAAAAAACCGCAGTTATCAACTAAAAATGACAGGGACGGTGAGTCACGATGACACAACTTACCCGGGATGATGAGGAATTTATAAGACCAGAAGAGAGCCAAGCCAATGCTGATAGCGAGGTTAGGCAACTTGCTGCCTAGACGATGAACGAGTCAACCCGAAGCGACCGGGTCAGTATCCGCCACCACGGTCAGGCAGGGGATGAGACGACAGATTGGATGCCACGGGGTCCACAGGGAGAAGCAAAGGAGAAGAACAGAAGAAGTCAAAGAAGCCGTAGCAGGAGTCGTAACCACAGAAGTCTTACTATTGTTTGGATGGTGAGGCGGAGAAAGATAACGAGGCAGATGAGGGGTGATTTTACCCGCAATGGTGTAATATTACGCGGTCCATGCACACTGAAAGGAGGAAATTCCGGGGTGTTGGTAATTAATACGATTAATACATCGCCGCTATTTGATTCGATCGGCATGGAAGGAGTTGGCCTGATCCATCAGGTTGCCTTCTCTTCTTTCTTTCTCCACTCTATGGTTGTTGGACATATTCGACATGAATCAAATGCATCTTCTGGAGAAAAAGGAAAGAAAAGAAAAGAAAAAGAACACATCCTCTGTTCCGATCAGGAGGAACGATCCACGCGTCTCATTGGAGGATTGAGCCTGATCGATCAGTCCATAAATTGGCCTCATTTATATATCGAGAGAGACCCCCGATGGCCAGACCAAGACCTCAAACATGCCATTCAAAAGCACCCGACTTTACTACACTGATGTTTTGATCCGGTCTCCTGATCTTGTCATCCAGGCTCACCTCCAACAGACTAGACTCATCGGCCTCTGCCTGCCTGAATAGGCATGTTGACAAGACCGCTCTTGTGGCGTTCAGACCGTCGGATTCCCTCCCATGCTTCAGAGTGTACGACCAAAACCTGGCAATCTGTTCTTGAAATTATCTCCTTACAGGTCATGTGGTCCACGAAGTAAAATCGAACGTCCCGTTCTGGAAACTGTCTGGCCACGATCCACCTGTAAGCCGGGTTGCCTGAACGGTTGAGGAATGTTGCCTGCATCGATTGGCCTGACCCTTGCTATGGGCGTTGACATCTGTCTTCTTTCTTTCTGTCTTTCGTTCTTTTACACACCCATGCACTCTTTGTATCTCTGTAGGGCGATCCTTAAAAAACGTTGAATCCGCCTCATATCACATATTGACATGCGCCCAGTCAGGCAAATCACGCCTAGGCCATTCACAAGGCGTGCCTCAACATAACCGAGGGCACTTCTGTATCCACAGATCCCTGCAATGGAGGGGTGAAGGGTGGAAGGGTCCCCGATAGTCTGTTTACCCTTGCGTCAACCCCGCCATGACCCTCAAAGCTTGATCAGGCATTATCACCTCAGGACTGTACCGAGTCATGTGCAGGATCAACCTCCCCACTATAGGTAAGTAATCAGCAAGGCTGTCTTTTCCTGGCTCGCTGATTCCCTTCAGCCGCGGTGAGGGTGCCTGGGCTGATTTGCACAGTATGGATGAATGATCGGATAGGGTAAATCGTATATCGGCGCATTACCTGAGCAGCAAGGCTGAGATGGTCTATAGCCTTGGATCTCTGGTGGGTGTTTTCCCGAAGATATTTCGAACATAGTATATAGAACTGATAGTAGATACTCGTATACCGTCAGGATGCGACTTGAACCTAGTTGATCTGTACAGTACTAAAGCGCGGGTATTATCCCGACAAGTGGACGCATACCAATGCAACCAATACGAGATCCATCACCCAGCCAGCCGCGCCTGAACACACCCCGCAAGTGCCCAAACTGCGCACTCAAATCCATTTCGTAGGTCTAAACAACTGTCAATTACGAGATGCCATAAGTTTAGCGTGCAGAAGCGGCCCAAACTATGAGTAGGTAGTTAGTAAGTAACTAATCCTCTGAGCTGTCAGTATCTATCTACACATTGCTGCGCTGTCCACCTAGTATTGTGTAATTGATGCATGATCATTAGTACTTACTGCCTACGTGCAATATTGTTGCAAAGTTTGACATTCGGCTACAGAATATATCATGACACATTTGCCTTCCATAAGGAATCCTATCTATATTCAGTGCGACAAATACTCGGCTTATCAATGACTACCCAGCATAGCCTCACCTAGCCTGTCATACGTCATACGTCATCCTTGCTCGACATTGGCTACAGATCTTTGGAAGTACTATCTTTGAGCATGGATGTGCTTAGATATATGTGTGACAGGGCTTCGAAGACCATGCAGACTCAAGGCGGCGCCTGACTGTGGCGGGGCTCTGGCGCCAACGACCCAGGAAGACCCGGCACTCTCTGGATGAATTCCTACTGGGCTCAGTAAAAAATAGGACGTGATTAACTTGATCAACGTGATATTTTAACACAGCAGACAACGCCCCACTCGAGCACGTCCACCTTCAACTCAATCACCACTCCAAGCCAGCAGCACCACCAGAATGAACCGCCCTAGCCCTATCCCTCCCCCCCCCTCGGCGCAGCCATAACCTCAAACAACCTCTTCCCGAACTTCCGAAAAGCAGAAGCAATACCCCCATGCTCAAACAGCGCTTTCTCCATGCGACTAAGCCGGAAGGCGAAATCCCGCCCACCAACACTGACAACATTGGTCGCAAAGTCGATAGATATGTCGCGGTCGTCGAGCGCAGCGTCGTAGAGCGATTCATCTTGCAGGACGATGCCCAGGAGTCCTAGGTTGGGCATGTTGCGTTGGAAGATGAAGGCGAAGGATTTGGCGATCGTGCATTGGATGCCGGTGCCAGTATGGAATAATTATGAGTATTAGACGCTGTTTTATACTGGATGATGGATTCTTTGATATTGTTTTGTCTGGGGAGCGACATACCTAATAAAGCCGTGACGGCCTGCTCGCGCGACGGTCCGCACCCGAATGCCTTGCCTGCAACCACGATGTCGCAGCCTTGGCTAGCGCGGTGGCGAAAGTCTGGGTGTGTGTACTGGAGACAGTGCTGTCCGCTAGATTCGTTGGGTTTGCATGTCCATGAGGAATTCCGCTGGTGCTAGCTAGTGCTAGGCTTAGTAGTCTGGTGTTAGAAGAGACATGAGGTACGTACGGCATCGGTGTCGATGAACTCGCCCAGTTTTTTGGATTTTCCCTGCCAACGTCTGGGCTGTAAGAATGGCATTGTGTGTTATGCCTTCTCCTGGGGCTGTCTGACTGCTTTCGGGAGAGCGAGGTGTCTCCAATGGTTGAGAGTTAGACCCGTTCGGCTCGACGTATACGAGTTTGTCTACACCCAGCTCGCTGCCCTAGGCCGTCTCAAGGAGTCCCATCGCTGCGTGCTAATAGCGCTTAGTAGATCATGAGGATCACGCACAAGAAGCCCTGCTCAAGGACCAAGGCCGATAGGATGAGATCCTCCTCGGCTGTAGTGCAAGCGCCGATCAAGCAACCGTCTAGTTCCATTCCTCCGCGGTCTGCGACGGGGACAACGTCGTCTGGTCGAGGATACCGGGCTAGGAATGAGTGGACTTTGCTAAGGTCAATTTTACACGTGTCTGCGTAGTGCACGTCTTCGACGGGCTTGAGATAGATGCTGTCTTGTCTGTGGCGGGGAAGTCGTCGACTTTGGACGAAGGCGTGGGTTTCCTCATCGGAAACGAATAAGCCTGTGATACCACCGAATTCCTAGCATGGTGCATCAGCGGAATATGCTCATCACACAGAACCCTCAATAATGATATATGCCGCTTTCATATCATAAATAGCAAACCGGGCGTCAGACGACAAAGTGTCTCGCTCCAGGACCGGTGAGCTCCACTGTTCTCTCCGATGCCACAGTGTTTCTCTTCGACTGTTGCAGAATGTATGATATCACATCTTTGGCCCCGATGCCGGGCCTCGGAGACCCCACGAGACGGATATTGACAGATTCAGGAACCTTGAACCAGGTCTCTCCTGTGACAAGAAGTAGCGTGACGCCTGCAGCTCCGAGACCAATAGCTAGACAACCGAGTGCCCCAGATGAACAGGTGTGCGAGTCGGAGCCGACGACAAACATCCCGGGCTGTGCTCTTTTGCGGTATAATTCGGTGTGTAGGATTGTGTACTGCGTTGATTAACACCCCGTGATACATCGCTATATAAAGAGATAAATAGATAGATAGGTAATATAACAAAGATACTCACATTCATCCCTTGATAATCCGTCATCTTAAAAATGCGCCATGCCCTCTCACTCGCATCAGTCAACGTCCGCACCTGAGGAAGGGCATTGACACAAGAATCCACGACATGGTCCCCCGCCAGCCAAAAGCGATCATTGCGAAATATGCCCGGGTGGCCTAAACTAGTATACATTCTCTCCATGCCCTAGAGCATAATAAAATGCCACCCAACCTATAACATACACGAGAGTGAAAGAAAAGAAAATAACATAACTTACCGCTGCGGAGTTGAGAGATTCGAGCCATGCGGACGCGAGGAATAGGATCTCGGACTGCTGTTCTGGGGTTGAATTGTCTGTAGATGAGAGGCCTAGACCGCCTAGCTCTGGAGACTGGGTGCAGATGGCGAGGACGTCGATTAGTGTGGTTGCTTCTCGGGGGTGGCCTTGTGTTTGGAGGACTTTGCTGGTTTGTTGGAAGTGGTGGAGAAGGTTGTTTTGTGGGGGTTGATTGATGAGAGAAACTTTGCTCGAGTGTACACATATATATATCTAGGTAGTACCTATATAGAATAGATGGAGGGGCAAACCCGGCTACGACCCGGGAACGGGCTCTTGTTTATCACCAGCAGAAGAGAGAGGCATCAGTGTGAGCCTACGCGATGAAGTCAGATTGTCGTATGGTATAGTGCCTCAGATGACAAATTATTGAAAAGCCGTGTGCTTATACATCGACTACAGAGAGCCCAATCGCCTGCGAGCAGACGACCCAGTTGTGCTTAAACAGGATCCCAGAAGCTGGAAACGATAGTATTTTTCAAGTCGACATCACATGAATCATAACGGAGGTATATGCGGTTCACAATCTAAGTGAAAACAGAACTAAGCTAACATGAATGTACATCGCTGTGTGTTATTTTTTAACGCCACTGATAGATACAGGTAGCCTGCAGGACGGATATGAGGCTGGTACTGGCAATGATCGCATGTGCAATGAAACGCGGACCAAGAGGAACATCGCACAAGATCTAGCCGGTAGATTGTAGTTGGAGATGAGAACATAAGACCGGAGCCTGTAACGCCGAAATCGTGAGTCGGAACTGGAAGAGTGAGAGTGGACTGCTTGATTTCTGGTATTATCAGTTACGAGAGGTAAATTTGAAACTACAAATATGGTTAGAAAGATTTCTCAATAAATTGCGACCCAGATCAATGTACCGTGTATTTCAATGGACCCTGGCACACTGGCACCTCTGCAAGGCGAATATGAAGCCAGTACTGGCACTGGCACTAATCCCATGTGCAATGATGCTCAGATCAGAAAGCATAAACCGAAGATCTAGCCAGTAGATCGTAGTTGAAGATGATAGAATCAGACCGGAACCCAGAGCAATGAAACCATGAGCGAAACCGGAAGACTGAGAGGAAACTACTCGGTTGTTGGAGTATTATTATTAGGAGAGGTAGATTCGAAACTATAAAGATGGTCAGCAAGATTACTCAATACCTCCAAGCCAAATTATATACCTTGTATTTCACCGGCCCCCGGCACACAGGGCACAGGGCCTTGCTCTTAGGACGAGTCCGGTCTGCCCCGGACGGCATATGCTGCTCTGCGCACCAACGACACAAGATGGCATGGCCGCAAGGCAGCATCACCGTGTCCACCAACTGGCTCATACAGATCTTGCATTCCATGTTCACCGTCAGGTCGTCCGTTTCCTTGGGCTCCGGCCGACCGTCATTCTTGCTATCCAGACTTTTGGGCAAGGGCGACTGGCCATTTATATCGAGGGTCTCGTAGCGGCGTTGGCTCTGTGCGATGGCCTCATGGTAGAGTCGAATCTCGTTGGATTGGACGCGAGCCATGTGCAATTGCCGTGCCAGCTCCAGTCGGTCACGGTCGTCCGGGGGGATCCACGGATGGGATCGATGTACGGTGGGACCGGGCTGGCGATCGCTGGAAGGCTGAGTCGGAGTGGATTGGTGCGCGTTGTTCACGGGAGCCGGGCGGGTCTGACGGTGTCCGTTGACGCTATTGCGGCTCGAGGGCTGTCGAGTAGAGCCGACCGATCCCACGCTAGATGACGATCGGTGATGCCTTCTCATCCCCACACCCCCTCCTACCTGCGGGTAAGGGGCACTGTTGCGATGTCGAAACGGCGGCTGTGAAGAGTTCACAGAGGGTCGTACCCGTGCTAGATGCTGCTGGAGCACCTGTGGGATCTGTTGCTGGTTGGGAACTGCTTGGACGGGCGGGTACTGTGATCCCGCGGGGTTTACGTTCGGGACTGGCTGTACCAGTGGAGGGTATACCCAGCCCATGAGGTTGTACGGCGGGTTCAGTTGATTCATCGCGTGGGCCGATCTCGGGTTGGGATTCAAAGGTGGTGGTTGCTGGTAGTCTGAGGCTTGTGTTGGATTCCAATTGTCCAGTGCTGCACGTGAATGCATCTGTTGCTGCATGGTGTCGGGAGACGGCAGTTGGGAAGATTGTCCGCTCTGAACAGGCATGTCAACTGGATTGGTGTCAGATGCGAGTTGAAACATGTTGCCTCCCATCGCTTCTGTTCACTGTTAGTGACTCGTTTGGAAATACTCCTACAAGACGAATTCTTACCAGGTTGTCCCATGTTGGGCCCGAAAAGATTGGGCGGCAAGTCGAAAGACATGCCCTGCATCGGTATACCTAGATAGGGATCCGTGACAGGACCTTGCCCAGACCCCGTGTTCATCCTGGTCCAGTTCAGTGCAACGTTGAAAATGGGCAGATGGCAACGGCATGCAGTCCTGTTCTGGATAGTTTGCAAATTTCCCCTTATAGTATCAATACTCCCAGAACACGCGCGAGTTGGAGGATATGGCGATGTGTAGAAGAGAAGAGATGGAGCGAAGCGTGCGGTTCAATAAGTCTCAAGGGTAGTTACGCGGGTCAGCGAAGTGCTCCGAGCAAATAGATGCGTTGGTGTTGCTAAGGTTGCGGATTCTCTAGTGACCTATGCCACAGCAAAGATAGCTAGTGAGTGTGACTAGTGACAGAGCGAGCAGAATAAGGAACCGGAGGGCCAAAACAGAAACACCTCTGTTAACATATAAGGTGTCCGCAATGACCGCAAAGATCGGCCTAGCAGATAAGGCAGAGTAGAGTGACTCAATGATGATGGAAGACAAGCAGTGTCCAAACACAGAGATCCGCGGATTTATTCTGATATCACGAGGCCACTTTAAATCCTCCACAAACGTTATTCGCGAGGCTCGCGTGCGAGCAGCAGATCGAACTTAGATAAAGACAGCCGATAGCATGGTTATGAATGCGAGTGAAACAGGGAGATGTAGAATCCCAGGCAAGCATGATTTATCGCTGGGGTAGTAGAGCCTCACGGGCTGACATGAAGTGAATCAGCAATATGTCTTATCGCAGGCTTTGGACAACAGATCAGAAGGGAGCAGAATCAAGTCGTCACTAAGCATGCGCAGCCGGGCAAAGTAAGACTCGATCCCAGGGACAGCAGGTAGAGGCGCAGGCTAGAATCCTGAATTCAACACATCGACTGACGGTTACCAACAGGGAACTGAAGTCATGATGAGGCCTCTCTTTTTGGAGGCCGAGGAATCCGAGCACTGAGTCAAGAGTATCCCTAGAGAGGTGGATTCGAGAAAGAGAGCGAGGACTGGATCAGCAGCGGGCACGGGAAGTTAGGGGACGTTCGCGAATCGGCCGTATTTGCGGTGGACCCCGAAAGTTCCAACCAAATTTCCCAGCGATGTGGACGAGATGAAGGGGACGAGTCAGAGAAATGAGGCGTGATGGTGATATCGAGGAACTGGACTGGACGCTGGGACAGCGTCGGTACTAGTAGTAGTGACTGGCGATGGGGCGATGAAATTGGCCCACCACTTCCCTCCTCCAACGACAGCTCGATCGTCGGGGAATGGTGTTGCGGGAGTGGGATAAGGGAATCAGTCTCTGTTGACCTATGAGAGAGAACAAAGGAAAGAATGGAGTAGGATTGCCCAGAATTTAGTTGGTTGTTAGTTCGTGAGTCCTTGACATGGGAGAAGTTGCCTCCAACCAATGACGCCGACGGTCAGCCGTGGTCAAGTCTCAGTCACACGGAGGACTTTTGCCTTTTTTTGTTTGATTATGGTGATGGTTATTCTATGGTGATGATGACCATTACTTGCATTGTAATTTTCTACGATTTCTTTCCTTAGGGGATACATAAGAACAATTAATGGAAAGGAAGAACGTAGGTATCTCCGACCCATACGGATCGAATTATCACAAGACATTGGAATAGATCGAGTCTTCAATAATTGATAGAGAAAGGGATTAAACATGTATATAATCCTATAAAATAATTGAATCAAGTAGAAATCAAATAGAAATCTTACAAAACCTATTACAACATCCAAGTCAGCCAGCCGCACACCAGGCTGACCAGGTGGTTCAGACCCCTTGGAGCAACAAGAGGAGACAGAATCAGGTCATGATGATAAAGACCAGGGCTAGACCGGGATCAGGTCAGAAAACTCTTTTTGATTTCAATTGATCTTTCTCTTATTATCGAGTTGTCACCACTAAACACAGTACTATTTTAGGCAGGTAGCAGCACTATCAACCACACTAACCAAGCCGAGTAAAATGCAATGTCATAAGTTCGAATGACTAATCCTACTAATCCTCCGTAAACAACTATGACGTTATTCAAGTCGAGGTCCTGCTCAAACAACCCAAGTCCGGTATATTCTACAGTTCCAGTCCAATCAAATGATCAACCAGGATTGATCCCCCTAATTCATGATCCCCCGGCGGCTATTACAATCTGTCGCGCCCGTCTTCTCCACCATCCGACCGCGACGCCGCCCCATGTCGAGCTTCACCATCAGCGCCGAAGGAGGCCCAGCACCGATCCCCGTGCGCAGTGTCCCAGATCTCACCAAAGATGACCTCCTGCGCTTTCCCGCGTTCAACATCTGGCTGTCCACGCTGCGGCGATCCCTGGACCGACAGCGGAATCCCGCCCACGAATTCCACAAGGATCCGTATGTCTTGCGCGGCATTGATATCCAGGCGGTGGATGTCTTCGGTGGGGGACGGTTAGGGTTCGTTAAGATGAAGTCGGTGGTTTCGACGGAGGGCGGGGAGACGCTTCCGGGGAGCGTCTTTCTACGTGGAGGGAGTGTGGGCATGTTGGTATGGCTTATCCTTATCCCTTTTGGGGTTGTTTTCCTCACATCGAACACGAGACAAATTATGCTGACTTTCCTCTTTTCTCTTGTGACTAGCTCATCCTCCAACCAGACGACGTGCCCCCCTCCGCAGAGGACGAAAAACACGCAATCCTCACAGTCCAACCGCGCATCCCAGCAGGATCGCTCGCATTCTCCGAGATCCCAGCGGGAATGCTCGACGACAGCGGGTCATTTGCCGGCGGCGCAGCGAAGGAAATTCAAGAAGAGACGGGCCTGAAGATACCCCAAAGCGAGCTCATCGACATGACGTCGCTGGCGTTGCAGTCAGTGCCCGCCAACGAAGACGACGAGATGCTCCAGAAAGCTGTGTATCCGTCGGCGGGCGGAAGCGACGAGTTCATTCCGCTGTTTCTGTGCCAGAAGCGGATGTCGCGGGCGGATATAGAGGGGTTGCAGGGGCGGCTGACGGGGTTAAGGCAGCATGGGGAGAAGATCACGTTGAAGGTGGTGCCGTTGAAGGATCTGTGGAGGGAGGGGTTGCGGGATGGGAAGACGTTGGCCGCTTGGGCGTTGTACAGGGGTTTGAGGGAGGAGGGGAAATTATGAACCTTCTTCTGTCTCTTCTTTTTTTTTTTTTTCTTTTCTCACGGTCGCTTTGGGTCTGCGATCATGAAACGGTCTAATAGAATTGGAGGTGTCATTGTGTATGGACGCTAATGTGATCTATAGACATGTAATGGAAGGGAGGGGCCGGGTTTACTAAAGCTTCAGTCTCTTCGCCAGCTCAATGCCCTCGGCTATCGTGCCTACGCGGGCATCGATGGCGTAGCCCTCGTCCTCGAGCTTCTTCATCTCGTCGAAGAGCGACGTAAGCGGGACGGTGAAGCACTCGATGAACTCGTTGTCTTCGAGTTGCGGCTTCGGATTCTGGTTCTCAGGCAGGGACATGTCGACTCGTACGTGGACCATGTTCAGGCTGGTGTTACAGAAGCCGGGGTCTGCAGTAGGACTAGAAGTAAGCAGGTGTTTCGATGATTCGCCTAGGGCTAGGGTAACGGCCAGCCACGATAATCCCGGCGGGAGACACGGGAAATGAATGTGTTGGGAGGGGTGGAACCAAATGAGGGAAGACGGAAGATGAAAGATGGAAGAAAGAAACCTACCATTGTACATCACACTGCTCGTCTGCTCAGCGACACCCACGTACCCCGTCTCCTCCTTGAGTTCGCGAACTGCGCATTCCTCAACCGTCTCCCCTGCATCGATCAGACCCGCGGGGACCTCAATGACCACCTTATCGATGGGAGGACGGTATTGCTTCTGCAGGAGGAGCTCTGGACCGGTCGAATGATTCAGGATGGTCACGATGCCAACGCCATCGATCTCACAGTTGGCGGGCCGGGTCTACCGAGAGAGGGTCGGTCAGTGTGTGGTCATAACCGAATAACATACGGACTGGAACTCTTTGTTTGCCTGATCCAACAAGGAGGCAGGGGAGGAGGGGGCTTGGTCTTGCTCTGAGAATTTGGTTCCTCCTCGGGTGGTTGCCTCGTCACATTGGACTCTTGGCCAGAGAGTCGAGCCTAGACCTTTATCGTCCGCTGTCCTGTATCTTCTTTTCCACTTTTCTTTTTTTTCCCACCCTCCCCGGGCTTCCGTTTTGATACTACTGCGTTTTGACTCTCTCCTACCCCAATGGCGTCCAATCAAATCATATGACGGGCGGTAAACCAAAGCAAATATGGAGGAGAAAGAGACACTTTCTTACCTTTCGCTCCGCCGACTCCCACGTCCTCTCCACTCCATTAGGGTCACAGTAAGTGGTCTTGATCAACCTAGCCCATCTAGCTTCGCTGGGGTCCTACCAACATACCACATCGCATTAGTCCGCAAGTAACAACATCGTCGGGCGATAACACCCTGCGAATGATACGAGCTCCTCGCACACACAGAACGAACGAAGGCAGGGTGCGCCTTGAAGCCAGCTTACCAATGGGCCCCTGGAGATGACCTTTGACTGGGCGTATTTTGGCGTCGACATGGTCAAAGTCTCGTTCCGATAACGGCTTGATAATCAAGCTGGGGATGAGACGAAGGGGAGTTGAGTTGAATGATAAGGACTGGGAATAGGAATGTCAGCTATTAAATAAGTATTATGCTTGATAGTTTGGTTTTGGTAGCGACTTACTGGAGTATTAAGGATGCGACGCCCTGTAGCTTGACACCGGTGACGTACAAAGACAGAACCACGTTGGCCCGACGAGGGGCAGCGGAGGGGTGGAGCTTGGCTAGCATCGCAGGGCTAGCCCTAATCAGATTCAGATTGCAGCACGTACCAGGTAGTAACTACGGAGTAGTATGTAGGGAATCATGTTTATAATTATCTATTGATACCATTAGAGCCCTACAGACAACAGGTAGATCAATATTAATAAGGCAACGAATAGAATTGAAGATCAATTACCGAGACCGGAGATAAATACGGTCCCGCCATGTATCAGGTCACAAGGAACTCCCCCCCTCCCTGCTAGATAAAGCAGTTGACTGCTCATTATACGATGAAACCGAAACCCCCTTGCAGACAAATAGATAGAACAAAGAAATCAAATCTATAAAAACAAACATGCAGGCTCCTATGCCACGTAGCACACCTGTGGTCCGACTATGCCGGCGCATACGGGCGGCTGTCTAACTCTAGTGAGATCTTCAACAAACCATCAGTGCATGCTAACGTCAGTGAGAGAATAAGAGAAAAAAGAGACAGTTAATCAATCGGACAAATGATCACTGGCATTCATCTTATACAAGCCATCTCAATTGGTATGACTTGTTAGACCAATGGGCCATAGCGCTACGAGGGACGATGTGGGGCGTCGGGCCGTGCTGGATTAGACACAGCACGGCGGCGGCGTTATCCGTCTACTAGCCGCGAAAAACTGGGGAACAGGAGGGATGAATCTTGGAAGGTTTTGGATTTTCTATGGATTGTATTCAGGTTCAGATCTGACCATGTCTGTCTTTCTGTTAGGTCCTGTCTGTGATAGAAAATTGTGTAGTAATGCATGCATGTGTCCAGACCATCGAAGGAAATGCCTGGGAACAAAGAAACGAAAAGATGTCGAGCGATTATCGTCGCGTGACGACGCCCAGGTCCCCAAACGGACGGGTGGAAATCAGCGCGAAAAGGCTCTCGGTCTGACGAGTGGGTCTGGATCTGGATATTATGCTAGGCTGAAAAAGAAACTCCTTCGTGGTGGATGCGTTCGCTGTCGTGACTTCGTGTGGATCAGAGGGAAGGGAGGGGGCGAGATAGCGCTCAAGCGGCCTCGATCTCGGCGAGGCACTTGGGGAACTCGCTCCAGTCTTTCATGATGACCTTCGCTCCCAGTTGTTCCAAGTACTGTGCCATTTCGATCTTCTTCTGATCGCCGTTGTAGCTGCCGACGTAGCCGATGACGGGGATACCGGCGCGGATGGCGCTCAAAGCACCGGACTTGCTATCCTCCACAGCGACCGTCTCCTCGGCCGTCTTATTGCACACCTTGAGGGAGTGGAGATAGATGGCGGGGTCGGGCTTCGAGGTGGGTGTGGGGAGCGAGGTGGCGGCGCTGAAGACACGGTCGGGCTTGAAGAATTTGTCCTGTCCGACCTTCTTGATGGAGGCCTGAACACGGCGAAGAGCGGACGAGGACACCACCGCAATATCGTACTTGCCCTCGTCGTAGATCTTCTGGAGTTCTTCGCTGGCACCGACACAAGGCTGCGCCTTCGCTTCGAGCTTGGCGATGACCTTATCCTCTTCTTTCTTCACGTACCCTTCCAGTTCGTCCGCGCCCAGCTCGAACTTGTACTTGGCCTGGAGAGAGATCATCATTCCACGGAAGTTCTGGCCCACGAAATCCTGGATGAGCTGATCGCCAGTGTAGCGGTCGGGAATGTTGTGCTTCTCGAGGATCTCATTAGCAAGATCGGCGCAAGCCTCGAAGGCCAACTCCTCCGAGAGGACCAGGGTGTTGTCGCAATCGTAGAAGATCTCGGTGATCTGCGGGGTGCGTCGTTAGTAAGCCCTGGTGGGGTCTGCGATATCCAGGGGAGGATTGGAGACTCTTATACTCACTTTAGGCATGATGGCGGAGTTCTGACTTTGAATTGGAGGGTGGAATCAAAAGTTCCCAAGTAAGGCGGGATGAAGTGTGAAGGGAGTGGAAGTGGGGGGTTTTGGTGACAAGGGCGGTTGTTGAGGAAAGGGAACAACAAAACAGTATAGACTTGAAAGAAAATCAAAGGATCACACGTTCCTTAAGTAGCCTGAGTGATAGGTAGACAGGGTAGGGACCAAAATAGGAAAAGGGGACAATGACGCTGCAAGTGGATACCCGGTGAATGAATGGTAAAGGTATCGAACTTCCAAGACAACTAGTTAGAGGGAATTGCCCAGGCGGGGGGGGCCTGAGGTCATTATCGTGACGTTTGCGACTGGGCGTCTGGGCGGGAGGAAAGCCAGGCGCAAAACTCCCGGGCATGTCGGGGGTCTCGGGGGCTTCGGCGGGGGTTCAGGCTGCGGCCACGCTAGGGAGACCGACCATTAGGCCTATCATAACACAGCCAGCCCCCCACACTGCCACACTAGACAATAGACAAGAAATCTACCCACCCCATAGTACATTCTAGTTGGAACTTTCAACTTCGAAAGTCACGTTGACAACCAGAACGGTTATGAGTGCTGTCTATCATTGCAGATTTACCATTTTCTGGAATAATCGCTCTTCAACTTATCTGCCTTGGACACAGGGAGTCAGCAGAGAAGATGGGGTTCTTCTTGGTTTTCTTTTTGTCGCTTAGCTAGAGATATACCCATACTGTACAGAATGCAGGGTAGGTTTCTTGGTAAGTATTCACCCTAGGGCCGAGCATTCCATATGAGACTGATTGCCTGGGCACGCCGCTAGCCATGACCCCCGTCTAAATTAGTAACCCTGCATCACCAGCAGGTCACCAGGGTTGCCCATGCGGGAATTTGCTGCAATGGGACGCTGTAGCATCAAACCTTCGGAAGGTTGAAGTAAACAGGCCACGGGTTCTGTCCCATAGGAACAGTTCTGGCCACCGGTTGGACCTGTCCGGAGTACAGTCCTCCTCGTTCCGCTATACATCCGGGTAGGACATTACCTGCTAGTATATGGCATTATTGGCATCATATCTTCCCACGAGTCAACTTGAACGGCCGAGGTGGAATGCTCCCGTGTCCCTCCGGATCTCCTCACTGTGCCGGAGTCTCTCTGCCCAACCCATGCCGGGTGTGCGATGCTTGGGCAGCGGTTGCAGTATTACACGCATGGTCTTACTTCCGCGTATGTGACTGGAGCATGCATGCGTTTACCGTAAAACAGATAGAACGGATAAATAGAGCATGTCAACAGGATGACTGCACATCACGGCGGATGTCAGCTCCGATCATGCTGCCAATATAGGTACGATCCAGGCACATCCATGACTTGGGTCTCATGGGATCGCTAGACTCGAGTAGTCTTTATCCAGATTAGAAATCGTTCACGATGTTCGCTACTTTCTATCTATCCATGATGACAACTGCCTGTCCTGTATCAGCAACTGTTCTATGTAGGTACCATCTATCCATCGAGCAGTCTCCACTTAATTTCGCCCGTGCTAACCGATCTCAAGGTGGGTCTCGCCAGAAAACCCATTATTGGTTGAAGGAAAGACTTGCATTGGACCCCTCTTTTTCTTAGCACATCAAAGGCCGAGTCTGGTATCAAAATCTGGGATGGTGGATGGACAACCAGTCGAGATTACATTTTCCTCTCTAGGCTATTCTGCCAGTGCCCGTGACATCCAAGGATTCCCACCTCGGTAATCCCTCAGGCACCCGGTTTGTATCCCGGGTTCCCTCAACCTCTTACAACCCCACTGAGACACCACCATGGACTTCGGCTCCGACGCTTTCCCCGTGTCGGTTTCGTCCCTTCATTTCCCCTCCGCAGAGCAGTCCTTCTCCCAGACGCTCTCCTCCCTCCGCCGATCAGCACTCTCGGTCGCTAACCGACTCCGTTCCATCGAAGCAGACGCTGCCTTTGTCCAGCAAGTCGCCGATCATTATGGCCTCCCACTGGTCGCCAACGAACGATGTGGCAGCTGGTATATCCCCCCGCAGTCCAAAACCGGCAGCGCGTACTTCAAGAGCACGGACGGTCATACGGGCCAGTGGGATTTTAGCTTTCGTAGACTCAACTTGCAGCTTTTACCAATAGCCCGGGAGCATGGGGGGTTAGTCCACATCCCACCCTACCTCCCTACTATACTTGGGATGTTCAATCTGAACTGACCACCAATGATATCATGCAGCGCTATAATAGCGGATTCCACGCGTCGCGGTAAATGTAAGTTCTCCTCAGCGGGCGAATCACGCGGTTTGTTTGCAGTCTTTCCTCTACGGCCCGAGCTTATGGCATTACGCAGTGATGCCCGATGCCTTGTCAAAGACCGTTCCAATATGGTGCGCGGTTATGAACCGCGCGCTATTCCCAACAGAGACGGCGTATCATGCTGTGCAGCTTCCTCCGGATTACCTGGGTGCCTCGGAGGAGTCGCAGATCGCGCAGCGGATCGACGGGTTCGTCAAGTCGCTGAAGGTACCGTTTTTCAACGTTCAGAGTGAAACTGCATCTTCGTCTCGAGACTAACACCCCGCCAGGATCTGAAACTCAACTTGGACGATCTGAGAGAGCAAATCGGAAAACCGATTCGAGTCGCATGGGCAAACCGGACCTATTTTCACCCGACGGATCTGCAGAAAGGAGATGACTACAAACTCCTCGTTCTCTGCTCCGCCTCCAGACGGGTCCATGGGGCCGAGATGTCCGAAGGCGGTTACATCCAGGGCGCAGGGGACGACAGCGAGGCGTGGGCGCACGGCTTGACGCCACCGGTCTTCTGGGCCAATAAATCGACCCTGATCGAAACGGCAGAGGAAGAGCTACCGGAACTGATCGGAAGGTTGGTTGCAGAGTATGATAGACGGGATACGAGCCAGCAGGCGATTCGCGTCGCGCCGACTCAGAACCTGTATATCAGTAAGACTGACGGTCGCTTAAGCGAGAACGGTCTTTACGATCTCGTCATCGACTGCAATGGCAGCCTAGACGCTCATGGCGAAGATGCGAAGCGACTCAATCTTGGATGTCAGTCCGGCAAGCTGGGAGGGCGCGACCTTCGGAATCGCCTGGACAAGGTTCGAGAGTTTGTTGCTTCTCACTTCGCTCAAGATCCGTCCAGATCCTTGCTTGTCATGTGTGAGACGGGGAAGGATCTCTCTGCTGGTGCATTGCTCGCCATACTGTGTATCTTCTACAATGATAACGGTGAGTTGTCCCAGCCGGCCGAGGAACCAGGACAAGCTGACCAGTACAGGGACATTCAACTCGTCCGGCGCAAAACAGCCCATCAACAAACAGTTTATCCGCCAACGCCTCGCATGGATTGTGTCTTCCAAGCACGACGTAAACCCATCACGCACGACATTACAATCAGTCAACGCTTTCCTAATGGAACGGCCGGACTACTAACCGCCAAACCTGGCACTGCGCCCACCGTGGTAGAGACATCGCTTTATGCATTAACCATTAATCTACAAACATCGTAAAAGTATCTACTCGTTCTGAACCGCCTCGACAACCGCCCCGGCACTTCCCTGGTCAAGGGCATTCAACACAGCCATGTCCTCCTCGGAGATATCAAAGTCGAACACGTTCGCGTTGTCCACGATGCGCTCCGGGTTATCCGACTTGGGCAGCGGCACCCATCCTTTCTGCAGCGCGTAGCGAATCAAGACTTGCTGTGTCGACTTGGAGTACTTGGCGGCCAGGCCGACCAGCGTAGGATCGCTGGCTTTGTAGTTGCGCACGATCGGGCAGTACGACTCGACGACGATGCCGTTTTTCCTGCAGTAGGCGTCGGTTACCCGTTGCTGGCACCACGGGTGGAGCTGTATTTGGTGTCATATTATCAGTCTAGCTGTACTGGTGGAGAGGATAGGGGGGGGGGGGCAGCTCACCTCAATCTGGTCCACATGCGGCGGCCACACCTTCGCATAAGACTTCATCTCCTCAATATGCATAACGCCAAAGTTGCTCACGCCAATACTCCTCGTCTTACCCTCCTCCAACAGCTGTTCCAACGCCTGCCACAGCTCCTTGCGGCCAGCAGAGCCCGAGCTCGAGCTATGAATGAGAAACAAATCGACATATCCACCCTTCCCACTGATCTTCTCGACACTATCCACCATCTTCTTATACGTAGCGTCGTACGAGCCAGCGGGGCTGAGGATCTTGGTGGTGACGAAGACATCAGAGCGGGGGATCCCAGACGCCCGGATAGCATCACCGACTTCCTGCTCGTTGGCGTAGAACTGGGCGGTGTCGATGTGGCGGTATCCCGCTTTCAGGGCGTTGAGACATGACTGGACGCATTGGTTTGTTGGGGAGCGGTAGACGCCGAAACCGAGACGGGGGATGCGGACGGGGGAGTTGGGGAGGGACACCAGGTCTGTGATGGTGTAGTTGGCTGACATGGTTGTTCTGATTCTGGTGATGGGGTTTAGAGGGGTCGGAATGTGATCTGCAGTAGCAGTATGGCAGGGAGCAATGTGGCAGGTCAGATAGGTAGAGGAGGTATTGAAGTAGGTGGTGTGTTTGTCGCAGGTTGGTATGCGGCGGGGAGAGAAATTTGGTGTTCCGCCCTTGGAGCCCCGAGAGCCCCGCCTTTGATCGCGACCAGAGATGATATCATATCAACTTCCGTATTATTATTCATCGGGCTGGGAATTGCGCAATCTTCCTCTGCCGTTTGTTCCTGTTGCGCAATCACGCAAGACTCCTCTCATTGACCGATATTGTGTATATCTATATTTGCGGATTCTTGGTCTTGCGACATCTCTTCTTTCGTGACTTTTATCTGTAGGATAGCCGATCGTCACGGACAAGATCCAAGTGTGTTTATCGATCGACTGTCTTCGTCCTGCGTAAGGACGACGGTTATACCATCCGTATTGAGCGTGGCGGTTTTATCTGTACGAAATCTCTCATGGAGTCACCATAGCATGGATATTCTTTGTGACTTGTATTCCTGGATATACTAGAGTATAGATTCCAAGGTTCTGGAAATCCAGTAGATTCGAGTTGCTTTGTTCTTGACCTTGTTTTTTTCTTCTTTGTTCCCACATGGCGCATGTCGGGTGCTTGCATTAATGTCATGGATTCAAGACATTAGAAGAGATCTCTTCTCGAGGTACGGAGAGGTTGTCATTGTGTTCGAGTTCTCTCTTGACTTCATGCATAATGCTTTATGAGTGGTCAAAGTCACAGGTCAATGGTTGATTCTCGCCAAGCGCTGTTCTATTTTTGACCATGGTGTAGTTAATCCGATCGGTCGAATAACAACTTCATGATTATCCACCATGAAGAATGTTGACCTGAAACCAAAGGACCGATCAATTTCCAAAGAATGTGTGGCTCGAACGGTGGGCAAAACGGGGCAAACCGAAGCAGTTCAACCATGGAGAAGACGGCGGTGGTTGCTGTGGGGGCGGGTTTGTTGACATGCCGGAGTAGATAGGGGTTCTTTCTTCGTCTTCTTCTTCTTCTTACTTCTGACTCGGTAGTATTGTCCAAGAACAGCATCTCTGATTATGTTCAGTTCCAGGATATTCCCTGTCTGAATCTCTTGGGTTCATCTATCTTCATTGTATTGGTCTCCACTCATCGCAGCGATCAACACTAATGGACTAGTCGGGCGAATCGCGTCTTGCTCTCCTTGCAATAATTAATTCCGCCGTTAGCTGTGAAGATCCTCTTTCTTTCCAATCTCCAGTCTCTCTCTGGCTTAATTTAACCCAGCCAACCAACCAATCCCTTTCCCCTCCTCTCGTCTCCTCACCCCCGCCACTGCTTTTCGGTCGTGGTGTTTGTGCTGGTGCTATTCTTGGGATTGCTGGAACAACAGAAGGAAAAAGTTTCTCCAAATTTTCGAACCCTGAATGTTCTCAACCATACTCGTTGCCCACCATGTTGCAGGTTGACGAGAAGCAGTGGATTAACGTACAGCAAAAGACCTTTACCAAATGGTCCGTTCAATCTTAGTGTTTATTTATCCCCTCCCCCCTCTCTTCCTCTCCTATCATGCCCTCGTGGGAACCGCTTCCGTTTCCCCTCGTTTCGCGCCCCTTGCTCTGTCGCCTTCGGATTTACTCATTGCTTTCAACGGTTGGAGATCGTTAAACTGATCATGGTGTGTTTGGACTTGACAGGCTCAATGATAAGCTGAAGGTTCGAAATGTCTTTATTGACGATCTAGTGGTGGACCTGTCGAACGGGGTGAGTCGCTCCCTTTGTTTGTTGCCGCACAAGAAGACAGACACAAACAAAGAAACAAAAAAAAAGACTAGCTACTAATGTGCGACTCTAGGTAATCCTCATCCACCTCCTCGAAATCCTCGGTGCCGAATCCCTCGGTCGATATGCCTCGAACCCCCGGTTACGAGTCCAGAAATTCGAAAATGTCAACATCTCTCTCGACTTCATCAGGGGCCGGAGAATCCAAATGACCAACATCGGTGCGGAGGACATCGTCGACGGCAACCGGAAGATCATCCTGGGCTTGATCTGGACCCTGATTTTGCGGTTCACTATCAGCGAGATCAACTCGGAGGGGTTGAGTGCAAAGGAGGGTCTCCTGTTGTGGTGTCAGCGAAAGACGGCGTGCTACGATGGGGTGGAGGTTCGCGACTTTTCCTCGAGCTGGAACGATGGCCTGGCATTTTGCGCACTCTTGGATATCCACCGACCCGACCTGATCGACTATGATTCCCTCGACAAGAAAGACCACCGCGGCAACATGAAGTTGGCCTTCGATATCGCGGCCAACGAGATTGGAATCCCCGACCTCCTCGATGTGGACGACGTCTGTGATGTCCCTAGACCTGACGAACGCTCCCTGATGACCTACATCGCTTACTGGTTCCATGCCTTTTCGCAACTGGAGAGGGTCGAAAACGCCGGTCGCCGGGTCGAAAAGTTCATCAACAACATGCATGGCGCATGGGAGATGCAGAACTCCTACGAGCAGCGTATGCGAGAGCTCTTGCGCACCATCAAAGCCCAGCGCGATCATTGGCAAGACTCTTCGTTCGAAGGAACCTACAAGGACGCCAAGGACCAGGCCTACCAGTTTTCCCTGTACAAGCGGAACCAGAAGCGCCAGTGGGTAGCCGAAAAGTCCGATCTCGCCGCCCTCTTGGGTAACATCAAGACCAAACTGAGCACCTACCGCCTTCGCCCTTACGACCCGCCGGCAGAGCTGACTCCGGATGCCTGTGACCAGGCGTGGGAGGGCCTGACGCGGGATGAGCACGAGCGGAGCCAGCTGATCAACGAAACAATCCGGGATATCAAAAACGCCCTGCGCCGCTCCTTTGCCGACAAGGCCAACGACTTTGCATTGACCCTCAAGACTTTGTCCCTGGCGATCTCGGGCCTCGACGGCGATGTCGAAGACCAACTGGCCCATGTGAAGCGCCTCAACGACAACCTGCCCCCGCTCGATGCGTTCTTGGATACGATCGCCGCGCTAGACGAGCAGTGTGCCGAAGCGAACATTGAAGAGAACGATTACACCACCTACACCCTCGACGAACTCTCCTACGAACTGAGCTTGGTCAAATCGAGCATCTCCAAGAAGCTTGCCTTCCTGGACAACCAGCTGGTTGCGCGCAACATGACGAACCTGACCCCCATCCAGCTGGAAGAGTTCGAATCCGTCTTCCGGCACTTCGACCGTGATGCATCCAACACCCTTCACGAACTTGAATTCTCGGCTGCGCTTGCGAGTCTCGGCCTGGTATACGACGAGGACGAGATGCACGATGTGTTTGTGGAGACCTGCGGTCCGCAGCGTCTCCAGCAGAATGCTGGAGTCAGTTTCGAACAGTTCATTCGTTTCATGGTCAGCGTCACCGAGGACCAGAACACCGCGGAACAGGTCTACCAAAGTTTCCGCGAGGTCGCAGACGGCAAGGTATGTGGCACTCCCCTCCCCCCCTTCCATGATGTTTAATCGCTGACGCCCTATAGCCGTATGTCACGGAACTTGATCTGCGCCACTCGCTGATCCCCGACGAACTGATCGAGCACCTCGTCCAGACAATGCCGCAACACCAAGGGCCAGACCTCCTCGAGGACCGAGAACTCCAGAAGTACGACTATATTAGCTTCATGGAGAAGATGATGGAGAACAACGAGAATTCAAGTCAGGCGTCCGCCAACGGGGGAGATTAAAGCGCGTGTGAATTTCCACCTAGCACTTATTGGTGTTTGTGTCTTTGCTGCTTTCTTTCTGGTCTTTCTGGATCCTGCAACTGGTGTTTTCTGGCGCTGAGGGGCGGTGGTTCTCCTGACTGGCGACCATATCGGCATGCTCTTTTATATTATTTGCATTGCATTGTTATTCCACCAGCCGCGTCCGCCTGTACTTGTTAGCTTTTCTCTCCGGGGCTGTTAGTTTCTGATAGGTACGGTGGTATGGGTTAGGATGGGTAGAAACATTGCGCTATCGACGACAAATCCATGAATCGAATTGAAATTTCCATTTCTATGGACGTACCGACACATAACCATCAATCCTATGGTTTCTGTAGAAATACCCACATGAACCATCAATCCTATAGCGTACCATCGAGCATATCACGTGACGCGGCGGATCCCCGTCTCGGCCTCCGCCCCCAAACCAACAATCTTCCCCAGCTCGTCTCAACCAACTTGCATTCCAGCGCTTCTTGTACGCATTTGCTTATATCAATACACCCACATAAGTCCCCTCCTACACCTTTGTCTATATCATACTTCCGACCACATATCCCCTCGGACGTGTCCAAAATGGACCGCAGCTTGGATGAGATCATTGCCGAACGCCCTGTAAGGCTTTCCCCAGCACACCCTGACCTTTGCGTCTCATACGGAGGCGATCTAAACCCAGCGACATCGCTAACAGGCGCCAATTAGCAAACCCAGAGTCAGCCCCAGAACCAGAACCGTGGTCGCCGCCCTCAAGGCCGTCGCCGTGATGGCGTAAAAAAGGTACCCTCAACCCCTAAGACGGGCATCCCGACCAGGATTATCGGAATCCCGATCCTAACACAGTCTTCCTCAACATCCAGGTCCTCCCTCCTGTCCTCCCTTCGACCCATTCTAGCGCATCGTGACGGGCCAAATTCGCAGGCCTCGCAGTGTTTGACCCGCCTCTTCTTGTCTTCAGTTTCTCTCTGGTCGGACAGAAAGGCCGCGAACAAAAAAAAAAAAAAAAAAAGAATTTAGCCGCAGATGGAGCAATTTCCACGATAACCTGTTTTGACCTCCAGCTGACCTTGTCTCTCTATGCGATTTGAACAGCCCTACAGAGATGACCGTGTCGACCTTGATCTGTAATTGCACCTATACCGTTTTTCTTTCTGTCTTTGATGCGTGCTTCCGCGCGCCGTGCGGATGTGGTTTGTATGGTATACTAATGCTGTGGATGGTAGTGATTGGGTCCATGACAAATTCGAAGACGACAGAGATGGTACATTTGCCCCTTTCTTTCATTGAGCTCGGCCATTGGGATCGCTTGCTGACGTACCATTTGTAGCGCGACCTGCCCGTGGCGGCCGACGTGCTCGCAACGACCGCTACTCCCAGTCCCCGGAACGGTACGTGCGATTGATTCTTCTCATCTGGATTGCCATCTGACAATAACAGGAGCACTGGCGGCCCGTCAGGAGCCAAGCTCCGCGTTGAGAACATCCATTACGACATCACAGAGAGCGATCTCGAGGTATGATCCCCCACCTTTAGAGATTCTGGCTCATCTGACATGAAATCGTTCGCAGGATCTCTTCTCCCGCATCGGACCCCTTCAGAACGTAAGCCTCGTATACGACCGAGCCGGCCGCTCCGAAGGCCTCGCCTTCGTGACCTATACGCGCATGAGCGACGCGAGAACGGCGATCAACGAATTCGACGGCGCCAATGCCAAAGGCCAACCAATCCGACTGGCACTGATCGCGACCGGCGACCGCGGCCGCCGCGACCGCAACCCCTTTGATTCCGTCCAGCGCCCCAGAGGCAGCCTCCTCGATCGCGTCGAGCGGCCCCGCAACGCCCGCAGTCTCAGCCCTGACACCCGAAGCGAAAGCCCGGACGGCGGTTCCCACCGTCGCCGCGGGCGTCGCGGTGGCGCAGCCCGCACCCGTCGCAGTGACGTGTCCAAGCCGGCCCCCGAGCACATCGATCGCTACGTCCCTGGCCAGGGCTCATCCTCGCCGCGACGGGGAGCCCCCAACGGCGGCCGACGACAAGGCGGTGGAGCTCCCAGGGAAAGCAGAGGATCAGACAGCCGTCGCGCGGCCAACGGCCGGCCGCGAAAGACACAGGAGGAGCTGGACCAGGAAATGGACGATTACTGGGGCGGAGGAAACACCGGCGAGACTGCCAACCAACCTGCTGCTGCTGAAGCTCCTGCTCCCGCTGCGGCTGCCCCTGCCGCCCCGGCACCCGCGGGAGACGACGACATCGACATGATTGAGTGAGGGGAGACAAACAAATTGCGACAATCTTCGTGATATCCGTGTAACAAATAGGTGCATGCTATTGTTGCTGTTACTGTTGCTTGCTTGCTTGCTTGCTTGCTTGCTGCTTCTCAGGAGGATTTGTGGACTATGATCAATCAGACTGGAACGGAACGGATAGATTTTTATTATTACTTTTTTACGGCTTGTTTTTCTTTGTGAGATGGGAGATCAAAACGAATTTCCAGAGTAGATAGGTATTTGCTGTTGTCTCCGTAGTACTATTCTGCCATGTGTATGACCATAAACTCGATATCTGGCCAGGTAGGTACCGCCTCCTAAGGTAGTGATTGTAGTAGCAATACCTGGATAGGAATACCCAAGTATCTGTGTCTACCTAGGTACCTACCTACCCAGTAATAGAGAAAACATACGGTAGATATCCAGTATCCATGCAAACGATAATTACCCAACCAGCTAACACTGACAAGGTGACTGGAATATCCATCCACGTTACTAATTTAGAATGTAGGTTGCTAAGAAAAGAGCAGAAAGAGGGAAAGAAAAAATTGTGGGGATATGGTATGTATATACATGGGGGACGGAAGTAGAGGTGGACGGTGGGTAGACAGATAGGTAGGTAGCAGGTGTGTAAGTTGATTTCCTTACATTTAGTGAGAAAGAAGATAACGGAAGCAAAGAGGTATAATGTGGAGATGTGGTTTCTATATATAAATATCACCGCCACAAACCGTACGTCTCGCGACAGGCTTTCCACAATTTGATGGTTCCGTCTTCGCTGCCGGTGCCGTAGAGTTTTCCGTCTGGGGAGAAGCTGACGGACCAGATGGGGCCGTGGTGGCCTTTTTGGACTTCTGTTGGTTGGGGATTGTTAGTTGGTTGGCTGGATTTGATGTTGGGGGAAGTTGGGGTACACGTACCTAGCTCTTCGTCTGTTCGGAGATCGTAGACTCGTGCCCAGGTGTCGTCTGCACTGCCCGTCACTAATCGGCCGGTTTCGTTGTTGACGGCTGCGCTGGCGACCTCGTAGTTGAAGGTTGACTTCTTGAGGAGACGGCCTGGGTTCATGCCGTCGAACAGGTAGACGGATTTGCCCGCCGCGACGGTGAGGATGCCGGGGTCGTTGGGCCGCGTGGCGAGGGTGTTGAGCTCGCAGCTGCCGATGTTGCCCTGGACGGTGTGCTCGACGATAGGGTGGCGAGAGCGGAGATCCCACCAGCGGATCTTGCGGTCTTCGGCGGCGGTCGTGAGGATGTTGTAATCCTGGTTCCAGATGATGGACTTGATGGTGCCGCCGTGGACACCGGGGCCGATCTCGTAGCTGGTGAGGGCCGCGGCGCCGTTGTCGCCGTTCGTAGGGGACGGGAAGGTGGGCGACGAGCTGTTGCTGTTGCTGCCGCTGCCGCTGCTGCGTGAGAGATCGAAGATGCGCAGCTTCTTCTCATATCCACCGGTTGCGAGGACCCGCGGGGACGGCTGGATGGGGAAGGCAATGGCGCGGCAGATATGCGCGTGTTGCAGCGTGTGCAGACACTCTCCGGAGTGAGTGTCCCAGACTTTACTATTGGGTGTTAGATAAGGTAGGTAGAGAGTGGTGTTGGTGGAACTCACGCAGAGAAGTCTGCCGCTGCCGTTGCTGCTATGTTGGCATCTGTGGAGAGACGGGCTTGCCATACTGCTCCCTTGTGACCGAGGAAAGTTCCAATCCTGTAATATGTTTAGAAAAGACCTGCGTAGAAAAGAAGCTGAGGGAGAAAAGCGGGGTGCAAGCATACCAGTCGCCAGTGATGCCATCTCGGAGCATGGGGTTGTTGTCTGGATCAAGCATTCATCGGTCAACCACGATACCGAGTATAGACTAGGAAAAGACATACCCTTGCAAGCAGAGATGAGATAGTACTGGTCATCCTCCACGGTCGAGGAGAAGCTAAGATGCGGCACGGGGCGCGAGTGTCCGTGGCACGTCAAAGGTACAACCTTAGGGATATCTAGACGGGTTAGTCGTGGACGACGGTTGCGCACAACGGTATAGGGGTATGCGACATACCGGACGGCATCATGGAATTGAAATAAAGAGTCTCCCAAGATGAATCGTTTTGCGTGGTCCAGCAGACGGAGGAGGGTTTCGGTGCGGCCGTTAAATGCAGAGATCCGCAGTAGGTCGACACGGGTCCAAGCAACGCCCAGGATACAGGGAGATGAAACTCTACAAGCTCAACGCACAAAAGTATAGACGTAGATGATAGTACAGAATGAAATTCGTCGTCTCGTCAAGTCGTCACCCCGAATCGTGGGGATGTATTTCGAATGGAATGCAGAATTCGGAGAAAGTTGGAGGAGGGGTGGGAGAGAAAAAGAAGCGGGGAGAGACCACAATCGGAAGACAGCGAGTCCGGCAGTGGTCCTAGAAGATACCTAGCCCGGTACAAGAAGTCCGGAGGGGGAGGTGGATGAGAAAGGAAAAAGGGGGGCCTTCGTAAAATCGTCAGGAAAGAAAGAAAGAAAGAAAGGAATGGATGTTATTCCCAACTTCCACCTCGATTGATTCCGCTTTCTTGACATCCCACGCTAGTCCACTTGGGGGTTAGCGTGGTCCCTGCACGTGAGGCCCCGTCCTTATCGATAAGAGATAGCACGCGTGATATTGTGAACATAATTCTATTACTAATCTATGCATCTCTACATGTCAATTGATATCGTCGCCAAACTACGAACTCCAAACTCCTTTCCCCTCAGTACGTGGTCAGACACGCCTGACCTTGTCCTGCGAACCCTGTGAATCATCCTCAGAGTGCTTCCTTTTCCTTCTCCCGGCGTCGTTTGCCTCGCTGATCAACCGATTGCGCTGCTGATGGGCCCATTCCCGACAGTTCTTGAACGCAGCGAGAGCTGTCAGGAAGGGTTTGTAGCCGCGTTTCATGTTGATCTCACGAAACAACCACATCTTATAGTCCGTCTGTCGGGTTGGGCTTGTCGGGGGACAAGGAGCGATGCAATAAAAGCACAAATGATAACCTACCATCACGACCGCGATCGTGTATGCGTTCCCATCGTAAATAGGGGCCGCTTCCTCGCCTTGGAGAAAGCACTGCAGACGATGGAACGCTCGTGCACCATAGACCCCAGAGTGTAGCGCCTGGAGCTTCCCGACGGATTGTCTCCCCTCTGCCTCGGTGCAGTCGAAGAAGAAATTCGGAAGAATCGGGCCCCCGTCTTTTTCGGTCTGGAGGACCGGCCGCAGCTTGTGGAGGATCTCGGCGTTGAGCGTACTCTCCTTGGCCCCGTCGTACATGTCGGGACTTGCACGGATGAGACACTCGTTGAGCCGCTCCAGGTCTTCCAGCTGCTCATGGCATCGGGTTTCCATGTCCGGTCCGCGCATCATGTTGTTTTTGTGGCGGTAGATGGCCAGCAAGACATCGTCAAATCTTTCGATCTCATGCTCCTCGCGGGCCTTCTCTATGAAGGTCATATAGTCCTTAGATGTACTTTGCGCGACGGAGTCTCGTCGCCTGTTGACCACAGCAGTCAACTCGTCAATGTTCTTGGGCCGGGGATCTTCTACTTCGGCCACGGCGCAGCCGTGGTTGTCCATGAAGACTTCGAAGTTTGCATCGTAAGCGGTGACTCGGGTGATTGGGGGGCCGATGATCTGTTCGCCCTTGTTTTCATTTGCCTCTCTCTAGGGATGGGCACTGTTAGCTAGCTCTAATCGGAAATGGACAGGAGAAATGGCTTACATACCCGAAGTGTCAACCCGCGAAAGCTGCTTAGATCAGGACCGCCACGTCTGGCAAATACTTTCACGTCTGTCGCCATCCGCCCCTCCACCGTCGGCACCTCTATCTCAGGTAGTTCTTCTCCAGCGAGCTCTTTGAGCTGCCGGAAGGTCTCTACTCGGATTTTGAACTCGAGAATCGCGCGGGGTGTGAGGTGGATCTTGTTCAAGCTGTCCCAGTATGCGCGTCCGAGATCCACGTAGTCGGGGAGTACGGACAGGGCGAGCATTCCACTATTTTCGTCTGGGCCCATTTGGCCCCAGCCAGTGGCGGGGTTATTTGCCTGTTCGTCCATCCTGAGATGGAGACAGGGTAGGTATATTCGCAGTGGTATAACGGATTACGATCAGGGGTAACTGAGTTTGAACGTTGACACACGTATGGGGTATCTTCCGGTATGTCGAGGCTCTTTTCAGGGTCGACATCGTTCTTCTTAAATGTTTTCGAAGACGGTACTTTCATGCTGCTTTGTTTGTCTCATCTTCTTTGTCTCCTCTTCGCTGGTGTGCAGGGTTGGCACAAAGCCCACGTGTCGAGGTCTACAACCCTTTGTAATAGAATGACTCTCTGTTCGAACAATGGACATGCTACCTCGGCCGATCAATGAGTCCGAAACTAACAAGGGCTGCTAATAATAGACTCAAACCGGGAAACGGTCATGCTGCAGAATGCCAGCATTTAGCAGCTAAGCCGAGCCAAGATGGATAGAATCGATCAGTTTGATGATTTGAAGCCATCCAAGATGAGGGTATACAGTGGCGATAATCTGATGAATCAAACTTGTAGAATATGAAGCAAGAGAAAAATTAACTCTGCGTTTGGAAGGTCCGCTTACAATCACTGCCTCATAATGTACACCTTACTATAGGTGTATACCATAAACATAACGTAGTTGCAGACAATTCTTTGATATTTCTCAAAATTAGTCAATGTGTAAGTCTATATCTATCCAAAATTCCACCATCTGGCAAATGCCTAATAACAAATCTAAACAAAGAAACGCTCAAGACAAGATCCAAATGCACACTGCCACACATGGAGACGAAAGAACCATCATTTTCTTCACGACACTTTGCGCCCAGTATTCACGCAGCTGGAATGGGCATGCCACCCTCACTATGATCGTCCGTAGCAGGGACAGTGCTATCATCAGTTTCCTCCGGTCCCCTCTCTCGAACGATCTCAAACAATTGAGCCGTCCAATCATAGACATGATCGTACTCAAATCCACTATCGACAAATGACTCTCGGAAAATACTCCGCAGATAGGAGTAATTCGGCCGGTCGTGGTACTGTAGCGATCGGACATGTTGGAAATACAACTGAAAGGCATACGGGAAACCTTCACAGAGTCTCTCAATCGTGGTGTCGCTCTTGATTTGGCCTAGGTCCCTCCATATCAGGTCTTGGTTCATGGGGAATCTCGGGACGTAGTCATCCCACGGGAATTTAGCTCCCAGAAGATAGAGCAGAAGGAACCCGAGGCTTTCCAGGTCGTCTCGAGGACACTGGGCTATTTGCATGGTCAGTCTGCATGATCAATCAGGCGTTTGAAGAAAACAAGAAGGCGACTTACCACGTCCAGCGTGCGCACTTATGCTGGCAAAGGTGTCTGTCCCAATTCTGTCAAATGGGTCTGCCTGGCTCGGGTCCACAAAGTACTGAGCAGCACAGCCAAAGTCGGTGAGGTAGATGCAGTTGCCTTTCCGGCCGGTGCCCAGGATCACATTACCCGCGGTGACGTCTTGGTGGAGGACCTTCCTCGAGTGCATGAAGCGAAGACGACAGATCAACTGGTCTGCAATCATGAGAACCGTCTTCAGGCTGAAGCGATTGCCGACGTAGGTGAGGAGATCTTGGAGGGTGGGACCGAGTAGCTCAACTGCCATCACTCGATAGTCGCCCTCTTCGCCATACCAGTACATTTTCGGCATGCCCACGCCTCCCGAGAGACTCCGGTAGATGTCTAGTTCTAGCGCGAGGGGAGAGGGTTCGAGACTGTCTATCTTCGGCTCCAGTTTGATCGCGACGGTCTGGGATTTCTGGAGGTCGGTCGCTACAGCGTCGGGCGGTTAGCAGATTTCAACCGAAGGGACCAGAGGGTTGTGTATACCCATGAAGACTTCTCCGAAAGAACCACCGGCTACATATTCAAGTAAGCGAAATCTACCACCAACGACGAGATCCTAAGGGGCTCGATCAGCAAGGGAGGTCAAACAGCGTGCTAGAGATCAACGTACAATCTGGTTCAAGTCTGCGGCCATGATGAAAGCTTCAAAGTGTTTCAGTACGTGTCGAATTGTACGATGTTAAGATGAAGACACAAGTCGGTCATATTCCCACCGTGCATAAGGATGTCTTATATACAGAGTTTATGATGATGAGTACTCTACAGCATGTATAATACTAACAATGGGAACCAGAGTTGGGGTTTGAAAGGGCTTTGAAGGTGATAGTTTCATGCCAACAATCAACATCGTCCTAGCAATAAATTCTTTCATCATGTTGTCTAGTCAAAGACATCAAACGGCTTTGTTGACCCGGTTCAAAGCATGCGTGAAAGTAGACGAGCCTGTTTTTATTGGCAATTGTGTTGATCAAAGGGCTGGAATCGATCATTATCCCATAGCACGGTAAAACCTTCGCCTTCAAAGACATATTTCTGTCGATTTGATTCAATTCGTCCAGACAGACAATCGAATACTTCATGCAATGAGACGTGCCTGGGACTGTTGGCGGTCCAAAAGTTGATCAACTGGCAGGGTTGATATTTGTTGGACAGGAGAAGATCTCTGCTGGAAGCGGTCAGCCAGCGCAGTGCTCCATTCTCTCTATCTTCTCCATTCCTCTTCATTCGAGAATGAACAACTGTATTGATATTGAAGTTATAGAGTGGATGGACGGAGAGGTTCTAGTACCTTCTTCCCCGCGCACGTGACGGTACCTGATCATGCTGACTCACCGCAGTTACGCCATCCCGTTAACTATGGGCGTTCTTACTATGGGTTGAGACAACCAAGTTCCCCCCCTACTACAACTCAATGGTCAAAGTGACCCTGAAAGACCTGTGTTTCTGATTATCATCCCTCCATTTGATCCTTTCCCTTCTGGTTTAACCTACCTTGAATTGCTCCTGTTTACCTCCTCTCTACGAACAAACTGTATGCATGCCTGACTTCAAGATCTCCGCTTCTTTAGAAGGCCACGGCGATGATGTAAGAGTTCCCCCGTCTGTTGACATTGACCGCCACAACACCACCTTGACCTTTCTGAACTCCTGATCTCTAATCGTCTGTCATCTCGAAATACAGGTCCGTGCCGTGGCCTACTTGAATTCCAATGTAGTGTGCTCAGCCTCTCGAGATGCGACCGTGCGTTTGTGGAAAGTTGTCTCTACCCCGCCTCCGACATACGACTACGCCATCACCTCCCACGGCTCGGGCTTCGTCAACACCGTGGCATATTACCCACCCACATCCGACTTTCCGGAGGGCCTCGTGATCTCCGGGGGACAGGATACGATCATCGAAGCGAAACAACCGGGCAAGACAGCGGGCGACAATGCAGATGCAATGCTACTGGGCCATGCGGGCAACGTCTGCGCCTTGGATGTGTCACCGGAGGGTGGGTGGATTGTAAGTGGGAGCTGGGATTCTTCCGCGAGATTGTGGGAGGTAGGCAAGTGGGAATGCAGGACCGTCTTGGAAGGTCACGAAGGGAGTGTCTGGGCGGTCCTCGCCTATGACAAAGATACCATCATCACGGGTAGGTCGGCCTGACGGACAGGGTGTTACCATGATGCTGATTATCTCTAGGTTGCGCGGATAAGATTATTCGGATATTCAATACGTCAGGGAAGTTGTTGGGGAGCATCAAGGACTCGAAGGATGTGGTCCGGGCCTTGTGCAAGCTGCCCGAGTCTCATCCTTCGGGAGCACAATTCGCTTCTGCCAGCAACGACGGGATCATTCGACTCTTTACCCTCAAGGGAGACCTCGTTGCTGAGTTACATGGCCACGAAAGCTTCGTGTACTCCATTGCCGTTCTGCCGTCGGGAGAGTTGGTGAGCTCAGGAGAGGACCGGACAGTGAGGGTCTGGAATGGCACCCAGTGTGTGCAGACGATCACGCACCCAGCTATTTCAGTCTGGAGCGTCGACGCGTGCAAAGATAATGGCGATATTGTGACCGGAGCAAGCGACCGTATTACACGAATTTTCACCAGAAGCGATGAGCGGGTTGCCAGCCCAGAGGTCGTTCAGCAATTTGAGCAGACGGTGAGAGAATCGGCAATACCCGAGCAGCAGGTCGGGAAGGTGAACAAAGAACAGCTCCCCGGCCCGGAATTTCTCAAGCAAAAGTCAGGCACCAAGGACGGACAAGTGCAGATGATCCGCGAGGACAACGGTAGCATCACCGCTCACACGTGGTCGGCAGCATCGCAAGAGTGGATCGCAGTGGGCACCGTGGTTGACTCCGCGGCCAGCAGCGGGAAGAAGACCGAGTACCACGGGCAGGACTACGACTATGTATTCGACGTGGACGTGGAGGACGGAAAGCCACCTCTCAAACTCCCCTTCAACGTCTCGCAGAACCCGTACGAAGCGGCGACGAAATTCATCCAGGACAACGAGCTCCCGATGAGCTACCTCGACCAGGTTGCACAATTCATCGTCCAAAACACACAAGGGGCCACTCTAGGCCAGCCTACTCAAGAAACCGCGCCGGGTGCGGACCCTTGGGGCCAGGAAAGACGCTACCGCCCAGGCGAGGCATCCGAGCCACCATCGATCCCCGAATCCCGCCCCACGGTCCTCCCGCAGAAGACGTACCTCTCCATCAAGGGCGCCAACCTCAAGGTGATCGCCAAGAAAATTCAAGAAATCAACGACCATCTTGCCTCGTCCGGATCGAAAGATGTGTCCTTGAGTCCCCCCGAAGTCGAGACGGTGGTCGCTCTGTGCGGGCAGCTAGAGAAACCAGAGAGTCTCACGAAGTCGCCCGCGGTGGAAAGCGGGCTTGAACTACTGTTTAAGATTGCGACGACATGGCCTCCCGCAAACAAGCTACCCGGCTTAGACCTCCTGCGTCTCCTCGCAGCAGCGACTCCAGTGACCGCCACCGCAGATTACCACGGCAAGGATCTCATCTCGGGGATCCAAGCCAGCGGCGTGTTCGAGTCGCCGCTGAACGTAAACAACGCCATGCTGTCGGTGCGAATGCTCGCCAATCTGTTCGAGACGGATGCAGGCCGTCGTCTCGCGGTCAGCAAGCTCGAGCAGATCATGCCAGCAGTGAAATCCGCACTAGCCGACAGCGGAGCAACACCCAACCGCAACCTGACCATCGCCGTCGCAACCCTCTACATCAACTACGCCGTCTACTTCACCACCGAGGAACGGGCCTCAGACCCAGAGTCCTCAGAAATGGGCCTCCATCTCCTCGCCGAACTAGTCCAGATGATCGCCGGCGAGAAGGACTCGGAAGCAGTCTACCGCAGTCTCGTGGCGCTAGGGACGTTGATCACAGCGCTAGGAGAGGAAATCAAGAGCGCGGCGCGGCAGGTGTACGACGTGCGGAACGTCCTCGACCGTGTTGCTACGTCTGGGATTGGCAAGGAGCCGCGGGTGAAGGGCATCATCAACGAGATCAGAGAGTCGATGTAGGGAAGATGTTTTCACGATAGAATCACATATCACATTAGTCATGCCTGATGAATCAATCGAACAATGATATAAGTTACCTTCAGTTCTATTTAAGTAGACATCAGTTTTAAATTTAGAGCGACGATTATCGTTGTCAGTAGCGTACGCCACGATCACGGTGGAATTAAACATCTATATGCATATTGAACAAATATAGGCATTACGGATCTACCGCTCAGGTTGGCTTAAAATCCCACCTACCACTGCACATAGTTCGTAGCGGGCGGTTGAAGGCTGAGGATCCTTGACGCATATGAAAGTCACATTGCTTTCAAGGCATGTAAGCTAGATCTACGGCGGACTGCTGCTGCTCCACCGGCCATCCTATCCAGGTCAAATCTTGCACCATCTGTTGCCATACAGTAGCATCGCAATCTTCAGTCACCGCTGCAGCAGGCTCTTTGTCACCAAAGGGATCCTCCGGTACAGATTGTTGTAAAGTATTCGCGTTCTCAGCGTCCCGGGCAATTGACGTATTTCCTCGATCTCGTACTGAATGGGGCTGTATCCGACTACCTTCCAACCAGGACAGCATAGACCCAATCACCGCACGGCAATTACTCTAAACATCATCTCCCCGCGACATTGCCTCCATTTTCTGCAAAACGGCAAGGCCAAGATCATGAATATCTTTGTGATGGACTTCGACTGTCTTGTCTTTTGTTGTGGTGTCTGAGAGCAAGCTCAGCTTTGATAACACGAGAAGGCCGTACCAGATGGTTGTGTAGCTGGACATGGGGAGATTGCGTGCGACTGAAGCTGGTGATGCGAGGAATACCGTTACGATGTTGAGCGCGGAGCGCGCGATGGTGAGGAAGTGCTGTTTCTCATGTTCATGTTGAGCATGGACATCCCTTTGTTGGCGGAGGGTATGGCCGAGAACAAGGACAGGAGTTGCGTTGAGCTCGAGACGCAGAGACCCTGGTCGGATCAGTACGTGGAAAAATAATCAGGCTCAGATGGACATACAGGTATTGAACTGTGGTCCCTGTGCGAGAAGGCGCTCGATTCGATTCTCCAGTAAGTCTATAGACTGGAAGAGTTCGTCCTTGCTCATCTCGTGGGTAGGATCTTCATCTTCTCGCTCCGATTTCTGGACAAGCGCTTGTATCTCAATTAGCGCCTTTAGAGACTGGTCCGTGGGATACGGATACTCGGCCCTTTGCCCTAAGCTATGGGCACAACACTCGACCCAGTCTGTATGTTTCATGGTTAGCTGTCGCCGGAATATGGAGGTCTTTGTCTTGTTAGTTAATAGCACTGTGCGGTATGCTAGAAGCCCTCACTTGGAACATGGGTAGTAGCATCCTAAGAAGGCACGCGGAAGAAGGCACGTTGTCCGTCCGGAGTCAAATAGAGCGCTTGTCCCTTGTGACTCCTCCGTCTGTTTTTCAGAACGAGAGATACGTTGCATGCTAAAGTTGTCGTGTCTATCAAGGCCCAACCCAACAACGATAGTCATGGCCATCTGAAGAAGCAAGTACACCTGGGTATGATAGGTACGCCAATGATAGTGATGACAAGCGATATGAACCAGTAACCCCCCAGTAAATCCATGTCCCTCTCCATGCTCATTACTATGCGGGTAGAGACCACAGCTCGGGCTTCTAATTCTAATTTCTGCTGCAGAGCGGGCTTGTGCTCGAGACAAGCGGTCATTATGCACAAGAGGAGGAAGGGAGACTCATTGCGAGGTTCGGCAAAGCTCACTTCGGGTAATATGACGAAGGGAAAGAGGGGCATTAGGTCAGTACGGAACTTGAGGAGAAGTCCTTCACCTTCTGTGATATTCAGAAGTCTCCGCGTGATAAAATCGTTGGGCGGTTCGGGGACAGGGCTCGGCTGTAACAAAGTATTACTGATTATAGAAGGGGATGATATTCCTGTTATAGATATAGGAAGCAACTGTATCCTTAGGTCCCAGTCAAAACAGTTGAGATAATATTCTTCTCCAGTAATGATTCGAAATAAGATGCCTTATCAGTATGTGATTTAGCAGCAAGTGTGTGGAGTCATGCTTCTACCTGCGGTCTGCACTCAGGCTTTTAGAGCACTTATCTCTGGGATACTAGGTAAGACAGGTCATGTTCTTACCACTTGACAAAACTTTATACTGACACTACATTACTATAGCTAAACACCTCAAATATTATAATCCATGGGTCTTCATTGGTTCTGCCTTTCTCTGCATTGCGAACAGGCTTTACATAATATTTACTATATTCTTAACCTTCACATCATAGATTAGTTACCAGATCTTCCAGGGCCTGGGTGATAAATTTACAGCCTAGATCCCTTTACTTACAGTTCAGCTGGTACTAATTAATAGACCTCGCAACATTCTAGTCAGGATAGCCACTGTTCTCTTCATGCAATACTTTGGGAGTGCAGTGTTACAAAGCATAGGAGGCACTATCTTCTAGAACAAACTAAAAAGGCAGCTACAAGATCAGGCCTCGTTAGATCATAAGGAGATCAAGATGCTTCTTGATGCTGGAGCTCTAAGTGTGCAGGAGATTGCTTTACAATATTTGTGAGTTCATCTTCTGATCTTGTCACCTTTGAGGTAAGCTAATAATACTGGTTTTACTAGTATCTTCCAATAGCTGGTAGCACTCTGGCATTCATTCTATCCGGTGGAGTTCCATGGGTTGATACTCGCCGGACGCAGGAAGATGATGAAATATACTGGACTGAGAAAACTAATCAGCTTCAGTCAGACAAGCAAGCCAGTGTGTGAGAGATCAGCACTATAGCTATGGTCATTGGGGAAATCACTCCAAGCAGAAACATACTTTGTATATTGGGCCGTCTGGAACCTGGGCTGGCGCCTGAGCTAGGCCATAGGTTGCATGGTTGCAAAAAGTCGCTCAAAGAAAGTCCGGAAGAGCAAAATCCAAAATAAGACAAGCGATAGATATAAGTATAGATTTAACTAGATATTAATATGGACATAAATAGAGAATAAACATCAACCGCTATAGCCTCCCCCCATCAGCATCAACAGGCATCTCAACAACCTGATCAACCCCCGGATAAGCAGGGACATCCAACCCATATTTCCGCGCCACAGCATCAGTCAAAAAGCGCCCACCCAGAAAATGGCGACCCCGGTAAAAGCACACGCAGGGCTTAGGAGCCGTGAGACTGATCAGAGCATCAGGCATGAACTTCGAGCCGGGGCCGGACTCGGGCGGCCCGGACTCGACGTCCCAGGAGCTGGGGGCGTCGACGCTCAAAACAGGGATGGAGGCGGTTTCGATCTGCGAGATGATGGTTGGGAAGGGGTCGCGCAGGGGTCCACCAAAGGAGAAGCCGAAGATGGCGTCTACGAGAAAGTCGGAGGTGCGGATTGCGGGGGGGAGGTCTGTGATGAAGGGGACGGAGAGGTTGTGGAGTTGGGTTTTGAGGCGCTGGTTGGTTAGTCTCTTTCTTTGGTTGTTTTTTTCTTGATTGATTGCTTGATTGCTGTCTTGTTGAAAAAGATGGGGAATCATACCTGGTAGAGGGGATTCTTGCCCTCCTTGGGATAGTAGATGGATGGGGTGTAGCCGTATTGGGCTAGATGGCGAGCTGCCACGAGGCCGTCACCTCCTGTTTGTCATATTAGCCATGAATCTACTTGATTCATCTCTTTCTGTTCTCTTTGGTCGTGTTTGTCAAAAGCAATGATGGATGCGTGCTACAACATACCGTTGTTACCCGGCCCACAAACAACAAGGACATTCTTTCCCGCGCTAGGAGGATGGACTCGATAGACTATCCAAGTGAATTACTGTCAGTCCAGCCATTTTTACCTAGGCAGAAGGTGTCAATATACCAGCCTGCGAAACAGACAGCCCCGCCAGCTCCATCAGCTGGTCCAAGGACCAACCGCCGATGTCCGCGTCCATAAGGTCCTTGTCAAGCGACGCAGCATCTTTCGACGAGATGGCCTACACACTCATTAGCTCTAGTCTAACATATACTAGGTTCAATCGAGAGCGCACCTTCAACGACATCCTTGCGGTTCGGGAGTAGTATCTGTACCGGAGTGCAGCAGGACGAAGGCAGCGAGAGAACAATGCAGGCCGAAACATACAGTACGGCGCGTTTTACAAAATTAATTAGTCAGAAGGTATCTATCTGACCGTGAGAGCAGTAGTCAACGATTGCGAGACCAATTGAACAACTCCAGAGCAGGAAAGGTCGAACTAAATAAGTGAAAGGCATTCATTGCATCATAGTTAGCATAGCATCATCATATCACGCTTATGTAAGTAGTCCCACGTCGTCCTGCGCTAGTCCCGATCTGATAACTTCGGAATAACTAACACCCGGAGAGCAGCGCCGATGGGAATCGCATCAGAATCAATTAATTGTCTCCGGAGGTTCGTCTCGCAGCGCCAGCAGTCTTCCCCGTCCAGCGTCAATTCATACCCGCCAAGATGGTTCTTCGCATTCGTCTCGCCCGTTTCGGCAACAAGCACCAGCCTTTTTACAATATCGTCGTTGCGCAGGCTCGGTATGTTTTCTTTTTTCTCGCTCTACTTTTCTCTTCCCCGACGAGAAGTCGCTGTTCAGCAACTCAACACCAAAGCGATTGCAAATTTCTGCACGTTCCACCCAGCTAACAGAAATAGATCCGCCCGCAGCAACAAACCCCTCGAAGTCATCGGCACGTACGACCCCGTCCCCAAAACGAACAACAATGTCCACGACGAGAACGCCTCGGCTCGCCCGGTCAAAGACGTGACGCTCGATCAGTCGCGGACGAAATACTGGCTTGGTGTGGGGGCGCAGCCCAGCGACAGTGTGTGGAAGTTACTGAGTCTGGTGGGTTATATCCTGAGGGAGCATGATTGAGGCGTTCGTGTTTAAGGGACAAAGCTAACTGGTAATGTTGCGACTGTAGGGCGGGTTGATGAAACCCAAGCAGAAGAACTGAACTTTTCCATCTCCTTAGGTGTGGTGTTCGTCGTGGTGTGTTAGCTATGGTGCGTTATCTACGGGGTCAAACGAGAGAGCGCACCCTCTCAAATGACCCTCTGAGCGGGTTTGATTCTGGCATTTGTCGAGGCGTTTACAGTGGGCTGTTATATTATTGCTCTATTTTCTTATTTGGGATCGCAGTACAGAAGAGCTCGCTACTTCTGACCTATCCACCTATCTACCTACCTGTACATTACAAGGGTTTGTTATATTACATTATGACATGAGAGATTCCGCATTTCCACTGGCCTAGCTCTGCATTAACGGTCTTGACGTTGTGGCATGTCATGAATATGTCATCAGACTTATAGCCTCGACCATCTGGTATATCCTGTCTAATATCTATATAGTCGGGATCCGGTGACGCAAGCGCACCGGCTACAAATTGCGGTCCTGTATGAGACAGTTCCCAGACGGTTCATCTATCTCCGGGTTCAGCGGATGTATCAACAGGAGCTATAAAGTTTCATGACGGAAATCCTTCTCCCATCCTCACCTCCCTCGTAGTATTCAGAACCCGCGGATCACTTACAGCCGATGTGAACTTACAGCCGACATTCGGCGCAGGGGAACTCTGGCTCGAGCGGAATGGGGTTGCGTCCAGTCGGCTGTCGCAGATAGCCGGCGCGTTGACTGGTAAGGTGTTCAAGAGGCGCGTTGTATCTGGTATTGGTTGCGCGGTACTCGCATTCGTACTCGTCGTACGTAGACTGCGGCCTCCTACGACGGTTCTTCATTGATTTACTTTTGGGGCGCAGCCTCCAAGTTCCTCTTTGGTATGTATCAAAAAATTTGATAAACTCAATAAAATGAACAAAATGAACATCGCGTAAGATTCTTGTTGAGAAATAGAGAGAGAGTGAGGGAGAGAGGGAGAGATAATTGCATTATACTTGATTTTATCTCCATTTCCAGGATCCTTCCAAGACACTGACGACCGATGGGCCTGAATAGGGCCGGTCAGCTTGTATCAGTAATATAATCATGGGTATGTGATAGTCTTGGGTACTTGATATAGGAGTAAGAGAGTAGTAATAAAAGTGTTTATGGCTTATAGCTTTAAGAATATCTAATAAGTCTAACTCTAGATATATAATATCTATAGTATTCCTTCTAGAGATGCTGGTCGCGCTTATTTCCATAGTTTTAAAGAAAGAGATATGTAAAGACAGGTATCTATGAGATTAAAGAAGAATGTAAAGAAAGAGACATGTAGAGATAGATGTCTGTAAGGTTGAAGAAGGGTGTAAAGGAAGAGACGTGTAGAGACGGGCGTTTGCTTTCCACTAAATATTTGATGATGTCGATCTAGTTTTAGTTTACCACGGCTGTCACCATGGTATACCTGAACTTTGAAAACAGTTGTCATAGTACTGATCTCCTTTTCCCACTGTGTGATCAGATTGGGGGGTATGATAATCAGATGAGGACGCCCTTTTGGGACTGCCACCTTTTGTCTGTTGAGAAATAACTAGGGGTCATGAATTTAAATCTAACCGACTGTCATTCACTTTTAGTGGCTAGTAGTATTATGCGATACAGCACGTAGATGAATGAACCTCGGAGAGAAGGTTTTAGGTTCCTGTCTCCGTGACGAGACTGATTCCTTTGATTCCCCTGAGCTTGGAATCAACTGAATATGCGCCTTGAATGACGAGACAGGTCGAGGTCGTCGTCTGATATACGCCATCAAGAGTCAGGGAAAGACCTGGCGGGAGGATTTTCATCCAGGAGACATGACCATCTGACTGTCCTGTTCATATAGTCTCCGACACCGAAACGCTGGAGACAGCTCGTAACAAAGGGTGTTCGGGGGCTACCGAATCTAACAGAGGGAGACAAACAGAGGAAGCGCCCATCGTGAGACCATGGACGGGCTTCACCATGACAGTATCTCGCCCACGCAAGGTCTGAACAAGGTCCGCAAATACCACGAGGCGGTGTCCTTCGCGCTGTCGGCGCATAATCTCTACAGCTAAGTTTCCCGTCACCGTGTTTCTCGGTGGAGGTAAGCCAAGTGCACTGCGAGGGGTCCTCCCAGTTGCCGCAGGGAATTCCACAATCCGGCCGCCGCTGTTCGGCGAGTCTCTCAACATCTCAAAAGCGTCGTAGTAGTCAAAGAAGAATACAGCGTCAACATGGTCGATATCAGCTAGGTAGTAGCTACGCTCCAGGGCAAGATCCAGGCAAAAGACACCCAAACTCATTGGCCTTTCATCAGCCCGTGCAGTAGCCATGAAGGCACATTTGTCATAATATGCACGACCAGCGTAATGGAAGGGTATCATTGCCCTTTCTTGAAATATTTCGAGCATTTTCACATGGAGGTTTGGACTGTCCAGCCTGGGGTGCGATCTGTGGGCTGGAGGACCAGTTCGTCGGCCTTGAGAAGGTCTGGCATCTCTAGCATGCTTTGGAAGTATGTAGTAGATTCGTCGGCGTGGGTATCGTCATCTTCCCAGCGGATCGAAAGTGCATCCGCATTGCTGTATGCGCTGTTTCTCTGTTGGACTACTGAAATGATCGCAGTGCGGAATTCGTCAAAAGTGATGTGGTCAGTTTGGGTGTTTGAAAACATGATCGTGAGTATGAAATGGGGCTTGAATTACGATGTGTGTTGATTACCAGTCGGGTATAAAAGATATGATGACATTTTTGGATTTTGTAAGTAGCCCTATCTTCAGTGCGACAATATGGAAGGTTGATGCAAGGTAGTAGTTAAACGCAGGATCTTCAGAGAGTTGCTGGAATTTTGTAGACGTAGGAACAAGAAGGGGAACAGAGAAAGAAGACAAAGGGTTTAGTTTTATCTCTTATGACAGTATAGTGATGGCAGAATGACTACGGATTGATGATAGAGTGTCCGCGAAGTGCCTAGAGAAGTGAACTCCTTTTAGGGTTGATTTCCTCATCACTAGGTGGTCCCTGTGAATGAAGCTTATCATGCTGTATTATCACAGTTTCGCATCCTGATAACAAGGAGTCCAACATGGCAATGTAATGCTAATATTACTATGAAGACATGTTTACATACATATCTATAGCAATTTCTATACCTATCTACAAGACCCAATTGTCTGATATAGCTGGGAGTACTATTGCGCAAGGACGCAGGGGGGCGTTTTCAATCTCGGGCCACTAATTCTCCCCACGTCACCAGTACATTCTCCAAAGACCGGTTTACAACGAAATATATTATAAAACTCCTAGTCTAACCCATGATCTCCAGATTGAATCACAAAACATGGTATCTCTGATAGCGTGCTTATACACAAGACAAATTATGAACAATCTAAATGTACTCGAGCAATCAATGTGTATAGGTATAGATATCTAGATATCTATATAACATATTGTATATGGAATATAGCAGTATAGGGATCAATGCTACAGGAAGCCAGTACCAGCCAAGCAAGCTGATTGGCCACGGACACAATTCCAGGCCGCAGATCGGGGGCGTCGGTAATGCCGTTTAACCTTTGGTTTTTGTCTAGCTGTCAGGGCGCATCCTGGCATTGTGCAGGAGTCAGTAGGGGAATATCATTCTCTGTGAGGAGAATAGATAAATAAGATAAATAAATTGAATCAAATAGGTGATATAAAATTGTATGAATAAAGTCTAATCACATGATGATCCACGCATCGATGTACACAAGCGCACTAAATAGGTAGGAACTCGGAAAGTCACGGTCCTGACGTCTTCTCCCGGCTTGTCCAGGAACGCGTCGCAAACTATACGTACCAAGAGAGTTCACACTGGCGTCATTTGCCCACGGGTTTCGCGACAGTCGTACAAAAGGTGGCACCGCCTCATGATCACCTCGGAAGCGTGACTAATGAGGGATACCAGTGGCACTGGTCGGCAAGTGGCTGATTTGGTTGATGGTTGAGGGCTTGAATGAAGATGACCTGGGTCTTCAGGGGAGGATATTTGGGTTTGAGCTGCGTTCTGTTTGGTGACCCTGGAAAGTGGACACCTTGGGCGTGCCTGATGGCTGGAAGTGGAGCAGAGAGATCCATTGTTCACCATTCCTCGGCTGTCATGGTCAACTTTATGTATATTTCTTTACTTATTTAATTGATTTGATTGATTGTTCTTATTATTTATTTGTTTTCTTTATTAAAACAAACCAACGGAATGTCATGACCACACGATGAATAGTGTCCCAAGTAGAGAAGGTTTGTATGAAGACAGAAGTGTATGTATGTATGGATGGTATAAGGTACGCTCGGCACACGCACCGTCGCATGCGGCAGATGCGCCGCACTCGGCAAGTGACAGTCGCGCATCTCTCCACAAAACCGGAAAGGCTCCATGGTTCTTGTGTCTTGTTCCTTTCCAATGTTATGATAGGCAGGCTTGCGAGCATCAACATGGGTGGATAAATCAGGCTGGACGTTCTATGAACAATCTAGACTCGAGGAGTGAGGATGGAAGACCAGTACGGTAAATACAGATACAGATACAGGCGAGGATGATCCAGACGCAGGGTCAGGGACGATCACTAGTCAGACCCAGGAAGAAGCGCGTCGTGTCCGAAGTCGACCGTCGCGCCTCTAATGGGAGCTACGGGCTTTCGTTGGATAGGGATTGATCGTTAGCGTGGAGGTTAGTTCGTTGGGATTGTTTTCAGCTGTGGAATTGAACTAGTCATATCAACATCATTATGACAATGGACTGGAATGGAATATACGGAGTACGAAGGGAAGAAAATAAATTAGGATCGGATGAAGTAATCGAATGAAATCAAATCGAGGAGAGTAGCATCATGAGCGATCAAATAAAGGGGAAGAATGGAATAATGGAGAGGATCCATGGGACCGAAACTCCCCCAGACCCAGGGTTGACTGTTCCGGACTCGACTCGACTCGACTTCGGGGGTTCCAAAAGAACGAAAGGACCCGTCATCGGATTACAGGACCGGTTTGTTTGATTACCACTCGCTCCTGGGCCAGTTGGTGGTCTGTGGAGGGATGGATATCCGCTAATTTGGCCCCCGTGGTGTTGTTATATGTTGTATATTTCCCGGTAATTACAGAATCATACCATACGTGACATCAGAATACGGAGCCTGGCCATACCAACAGACAAGCCATCCGAAGCCATTCATTCATCCCCCCTCTTGAGTCCTCCTTCTCTTCTTCTCTTTCACATCTCTCTCTCTCTCTCTCTCTCTCTCTCTCTCTCTCTCTCTCTCTCTCTCTCTCTACTGCGTACATCCGCTTTCTTCCTTTCTTCTCTTTCTCTCCCCCCTCTTTGTAACCGCGGGAAATTTACACCTCGACCATCATCCTCCTCTGTTCTGACCTGCGTATTACTCCTACTATTCCTGCTAATCAAACCTTCCCATCCTCTCTCTACACTCCTAACCACTCTCTTCCCCCCCCCCAAAATTCAAACCCCCCAATACTCACGTCCCTATTTCTGTTCTGTCGCACCTCTTTATCTTTCCCTCCTTTTTACTTCCTTCTCTACCTCTTTCTTTCTTTCGCATATCCCCTTACCCTTCCCCCTCTTCTCTTGCTTCTCTTCTCTTCATTTCCTCCTTCCTCATTCACGTTTTCGCTACTTCTCCTATTCCCTACCTCAACCCTGTTCTTTGCGTCACATCGTGTTATGACTATTCCCCGGTCCATCTCATCCATATCTTATTATCTCGAGGACTAGTCAAGTTTCATTTCTTGCCCGTCGCATCGAATACCTCCGTTCATTTTCATCTGGTGATTCCATCATTACTCATCCTATCACTGCCTATCCCGTCGCCTCTTCCCCCCTCCCTCTATCTGGTCCCTCCGGCTGTCGCAATTTCGTTCCCGCCGCGACCTTTGCGTGCGCGTCCCTCTGCTGTCAATCGTCCATTTCAAGACCCCTCGGCGTATCTGCATCTCGCATCCAGAGTTCTAGACTTCCTGCGATCATCTTCGTCGGCGTTGATCATCCGTTTCGCCTCCCCCCCTCTCCATCGCACACACACCGGGCGCACTCAGATCGTCGACGTCCATCTGCTCCCCATCGACCAACGCGTGGAGTTCTCTCCTCGACCTCCCTACGAATACCCCCCTTCGTCTGATCGGAAAAGTGTCTGTGGTTCGCGAGGCATGAGTGGCAGTTCGAATCAGTCCGCCCGTACAAGTCCAGGGTCGTTCAACACCAACCAACGCACCCCGTCCGTCTCGTCGGGCGCATCGCCGCCACATCCGTCATTCCCCTCGTCGCAGCCGCCTTCGACGGCTCAGAATGCGATGTCGACCGACGTGTACCCCCCCTCCATGTCGCATCCGACTTCGTCGTTAACCTCCTCCTTCCCCGACCCCTTCTCCCCACACGCCGCCTCGGCCGCCTCCTTGGACGCCGTCACCCCGACCGCCATGCGCCACCCCGACTCCGACCGAGCGTCCCGCCGCCTCAACGGCTTCGCGCGATCCCCCATCCCCGGCACGAACGCCATCATCATGCGCAAACTTCCGCAGAACACGGGCCACGACGCCCTGCGCAGCATGTTGCTCTTCTCCAAGGGCCTGGTCGATGTTGAGTTCGTCACGGTCGACCTCGCGGAGGACGCGGGATACAAGAGTGCGATCGCGCGGTTCGCCTCGCCCGATGCCGCCGAGGAAGCGCAGCTGCTGCTCCACGGGAAGCGCAACTCCACCGACAATGCCAACATGATCGTGGAGCTGTACAACGGCCCGGGCCCCCGGCGCAACACCATCGATCACACCGCCACGTCGCGCGGCTTCCTGGGCAACGGCATCCCCACCACCGGTCCCGTCTCGCGCCAGTCCTCGCGCTTCAACGGCACCTTTCAGAGCCTCGCCGCCAATGGCCCCGCGTCGGCCGCCAGCGATTCTTTCCCCCCCTCCACCGCCGCCCCCGCCCCCGCCGATGCCGGGAACCGCATCCACACCCTCTTCTCCCCACAGTCGCCCATCGGCAACGGCATCGCCCACGACCTCCCCCGCGTCAGCGGTAAGGCGATGATCGACGGGGAACCGGAGGATGACACGTCCGTGATTCTCGATAATCCGCTGGCCTACGCGGAGAAAGGGCATGCCGGTTCCATCTCCTTCCGCCGGTCGACCAACCCGCCGATGCCCACCGGCCAGTTCGCGAATCTTTCGCTGGCGACCAACATATCCTCGCCCCCCGTGCCGAACTATCCGCCCGCCGGCGGGTCCGCCGCACACATGGGCCTCTCCACCCCTTCCACAGCCTATCCCCCGTCCATGACCCCCACCACCACCATGGGCGCCGGCCACGGTGTCCCGTACGGCAAACCGCACAGCAACAACCCTCACAGCAACAACCCTCACAGCAACAACCCCCACGGCAACCCCCCCAGGAACTCCCATCCATCCCGCCACAGCCACAGCCTCCCCGCGGCCAACCCGAATGACCAGAACCCGCCCTGTAACACCCTCTACGTCGGTAACCTGCCGCCGGACACGTCGGAGGAGGAGCTGAAGGCGCTCTTCTCGAAGCAGCGCGGCTACAAGCGACTCTGCTTCCGAAACAAACAGAACGGCCCCATGTGTTTCGTCGAGTTCGAGGATGTCGGCACAGCAGGCAAGTCGCTTAACGAGTTGTATGGTTTCAGGCTGTCCAACAGCATGAAGACGGGCATCCGCCTGAGCTTCTCCAAGAACCCACTGGGGGTGCGATCCGGTCAGTCCTCTCAGCAGGCCGCCGCCGCCGCCGCTGCGGCCGCCGCTGCGGCCATGGCGTCGTCGGGGGTTGGACCGGGGGGCGGCGGCGGCGGCGCCAACCTCGCCGGCCTGTCGGGCCACGGGTTCGCGGGCGTCACCCGACCACCCCCGGGACTGGAGTCGCAAGCCCCGCCCGGATTGCCCCAGCCGATAGGCATGAGGGGTAACGGCACCCTGCACGGTCCGGGGCCGCATGGGCCAATTCCCAATCCCACTGCCGCCTACAATTCCAATGCGGGACTGGGGATCCGCAGCCCCCTGCACCCGATGATGACCCCGACGCCGCCCCCCTCGGGTGGGGTCAACGGCACCAACGGCACCACTGGTCCCAACTCGGGGGGGTTCAACCCCCCTTACCCCGACTACATGCTTGGTCGGTAGGAGGGGTGGGGGAAGTGGCGGAGACGGACCCGGGTGACGCTAATGTCCGGCATGTTTTCATGAATCATTTCAGGTAGTTGGCGCAATCTGGGAATTTGTTGCTTTTTCTTCCTTTCTTACGAGCCAGAACAAGCATTCGGAGGCACCCGTTCCTCCTTGGCGTAAGGTTGGACTCGTGCTTTATGCTTCAACTATTCGTTCATCTTCTTCTTGATCTTTGACCTATTTACCCCTTCTTCTCTTATTCTTCTTCATCGTCTTCTTTTTCTTCTTATTATTCTCCCCTTTCGTGTTCTTTTTTGATGATCGTGTTCCTCGTGTCGCTCAGCAGCATGGATTAATGGGCGCCCTGTTATACTGTCGCTTTCTTTTGGGGGGATTGCATCTTGATCATCCGTGTGTTAATGATTTCTTCCTGCGGGAGCTTCGGAATTTTCCTGGTCGGCTTTTGTGTTCTAATGTTTTTTTTTTTGCGTTTGATCCCTTTTTGCCCTGTCTTTTCATACCCTGTATTGTGTTTTCTTGCGTTCTGCCAACATGGGTCGGATAGATCTCTATTGGTGTCGAGCGCTCGGTTTCGCTTCGCATTCCACTTCCATCTGTCTGTCCCCGGATCCGTTTCGCAGTCGCAGATGCACTCCTTGACAGGCGGAACGTGGTATATGGATGGATGAATGTCGTCGATCCTGACCCCGGAGAAGAACTAGATGGACCGCCGGGTCAAAGGACAACGACGAAGAAAAGCCAAAACGACAAAAAAAGCAAAAAGCAAAAAGGAAAAAAGAGAATGAAGTCGCATCCGGCCGGGGTGCGCGTGGTATAATCAACTCATGTCATGATAAAGCATCTGGGATTTCCGGGAGAGCACCCATCGTGGGAGGCGTTTACACGGTTATAGTTTGGGATTTTTGATCTGACGAACGCTTTTCCACGGGGTAAACGGCATCTGGTATCTGCTCGCCTGTCCATTTTCTAGCGCCTTCTTTATGTTCTTTACTCTTCGCCCCTTCTTTCTTAATCTGTCTTTTCTTGGTGTTTCCTGTTTATTAATTACTTCTTGTTCGACTTGCATCCTGTTCGCAGCGCGTGTTCCTTGGGTGTTGTTGGGAGGCCGTTGATTTTACCTTGGATGAACGCGCTATTATTACTCTGATTCTTACGCCGCATCTTGGACCAGGAGGAAAGAGGCGCATTGCTTATTATTATTCGTTTATGTTCTCTAGTTTGACAGCGAGATTGATTCGTTCTTTGATCCAACTGCATCCGTAGGCGTACTGGTCGGGCAGTAGTCGCTATGTAGGTCAGGTGATCCGGTGGGTCCTGAGTGCCTGAGGCCACGGTTTCTCCCGGCGCACACGTGACCCGGACCGACGCAGAGAAAAGTTTCTTCGACCTCGCGTTCCCTCTCGGTTGTCTTTCTCAACCATCTTCCCTCCATATCCTCCCCCCCCCCACCTCTCCTCCGTTGGCCGTCCGCCGGTCAATTGTGTACTTTCTATCAAAATAATCTCCTTGACTCTTTTCTTTTCTCCTTTCTTCCCGAGTATCCCCCTTCACACACCTCCACAATGCCCCCCCGGATACATAACCAACGGGTCACAAACACCCTCCTCCCCTACCTCTCCTCTACCTCCTCCACCACAGCCTCATCCTCCTCTATTTCCCGTCTCCCTTCCACAGGCACCGCCTCCAATGGCAGCAGCCGCCCCTTCAGCACAACGCCAGCCCCCCAGAGCCGGAAATGGCGGACAGACATGTTCCAATGGCTGGCCAAAGAAGGCTCCGAGCTAAAGTCTCACGTGCCGGGGCGGACCAACTACCTGACGCGGCTGAAGGAGCGTCGGGCTCGCGGCGAAGAAGGCGCCAACAGCAAGGCGGCCCTGACGCATCCGTTCCCGCTGAACCCCTATTTCTCTGCTGAGAATATCCTCAGTGAGGAGTTGCGGAATGAGATCCATGCGAGGGTGACGGGCAAGAACAAGAAGAGTGTGCGTGCTGTTAGTGTTGAGCTGGGTGTTGATATGAGGAGGGTTGCGGCTGTTGTGCGGTTGGTTGAGTTGGAGAAGAGGATGAAGAGTCAGGTATTTATTCTCTTTTCCTTTCCCTTTTACTTTTTCCCTACCACCTCCACCTCCACCAGGGTACCTACTTGCATGATGAGAAAAAAGGAAAATTCGATTAGTCTTTATGACCGGTCAATGATCGGGATGCTTAGAACGCCATATAATCTGATGCACAACCCCACATCTTACACTTCCCACAAGCAAACTTATTCGCAGTCGCTGACCAGCATTTGATGCAAAGAACAAGCAGCTGGCCCTCCCCTATGCCCGGGCCGTCCACGAGATGGTGCCCACCACACCGCTCTACAAGGACCCCGAGTACCAGCTTAGAAGGGCACACGAGTCCATCAACGACCTACCCGTGCACAAGCTGACCAACGCACAAATCTTCCACCCGATCCCGGAATCGCGTCACTTCACGCGTGCCGACGCTGGCCGCGTCTTCTCCGCCGCGCCGGCCCAGGATCTCGCCACGGCTGCGGCCACTGCAGCCGACCCCACCGCGGCGGTCGACCGCGCGACGCAGCAGCCCGGCCGCATTGAGCGCGTCGGCAAGGGCGAGTTCGAGACGCAAGTTCTGCAGCCGGCGGAGGCACGTATCCCGCACCCGCACCTCGTGGCGCTGGAGCGCCACCGCCTCGCCCACCCGGAGGAGCCGCGCGAGACCAACAAGTACTACAGGACGCGGCTGCTCGAGCAGGAGCGCCTCGAGGGCGAGCAGCGCGCACAAGCAGCCGCGCGCGAGGAGCAGAGCACGAACAAGGTGGCACCCGCCGCGTCTCGGTTCGAATTCCGCTTCCGGGACGTCGAGTTCAGCGAGAAGACGGTGGGACACGATGGACGTGGTTCGCGTGCTCCGGGCCGACGATATGGTGTGCCGTCGGAAGATCGCAAGAAGGGACAAGTCAAGATCCCGACCAGTGTTGTTGTTTAAACTTCTTACTACTGTTCATCAATTCCTCCTGATCCTGTCTCGTCCCTACTCCGCGAGACGGACGGGACTGGTTGGATATTATCGACATCGATATATGTATTTCTAGGATTGAGCGTTGTGGGTGGAGTGTTCTGTATCTGTATTATTTATTATCTATCTCCTAGGTATCACCATCAACTAGCTCTACATGTGACATGATTTATATAAAGTGAATGATAGAGTATGTAGGTTGTTTCTGATAACAAGACTCAACATGATCTTTATTGTATCTATCTACATCTATCTACATCGACTTTAAACTCCAAGACATGATACGTGACATACTTCATTCATCCTTGCGCAATCTAATACGCATGCTATGTATTGATTATTTCCCATATATATATGGTCAGATTCCATATCAATATAGACTGTATATGGTAAATGATTGAAGTACACTACATACCTACCCACCTATCATGTATACCAAGATAGTACTATCAATCAAACAACCATCCAGCAGCATCTCTTAACAAAACCAAAATTGCACATAGCCAGATTGGAATGAGTTAGGTTCCACCCACCCACCCAACCAGCCCATAGCCAGGCACGTAAGGTACCCATGTAAAGAAAAAAAAAACCCCCAATCAACCAAACGCAAACCCATACCTCCCAGGATCCAGCGACGGCGGCGCAAGCAGGCTCGAAACCGGCGATATCTGTATCTGGCTCTCAGGCAGAAGACCCGAAAAGATAGTAGCGGCGATCGAGCATAGGTTGGGTATGTTGCTCATTAGTCCCGATGCGAGGTGCATGCTGGTTGTTCTCGTTCTGGCGTGGGTGGGAGATAGTATTTGCTGTTGTGGTTATTGGTTAGTGGGAAGATGCTGTTTTTTTCTACGGGTCTCTTCTTTGGTGTTGTTTTTCTTATGCTTTAGATAGATGGGGGGGGGGTCGAACATACCTGTCTCCATGTGTCGAGCTCGGGGGCGATGCCAGTGCAAGGGGAACCCTCAGCCAGGGTCCCATTTGCCGCGTTCAAAATTGTACAGAGAACACGCTTTTCCAGTCCGCAGCATAGATCTAACAAAGCCTGTACATCGAGAATCCCATCACGCTGCAATTCTCTCAAAAACGCCACGAGCTCACCAATACGTTCAGCGCAGGAACGCGCCTGGGGATCCTCAGGCTTGTCAAGTACAACAGTGACGAGAGTGATGCATGCGGCTATGGGATAGAGTAGAATATGCCTGGTTGACGATTAGCGAGGAGGATGGGCGGCTTGTGGCTATACGTACCAGAGATATCCGGGTTGTTCCTGGCGAGATAGGCATTGCAGGAGGTGGATTGTCTCCGAGGCTGCGGATATCCGAGTGGTTCTTGCAGAGTTGACCTGCTGTATGGTACTGCTATTAAGACCTTGGGGATCGAGGTGCGCGGCAAAGGAGTGGAGCTCGCAGAGTGTGTTATAGTACGCGAGGTGCAGCTGGATGATAGGCTCTCTGGCTATTGTTGTTGTTGTTGTTGGGGAGGACCGGTCGAGATGATCGGCTCGGAGATATACTGGGAGGCTTGCTTTCCAGGCCATCAGTTGGTGGTCAAGCTCAGCTGCGATGCTCAAGAGCTGGTGAACACTTTTTTCCCTGGCAGAGGTGGAAAAGAGCCGTTTCTCAGCGGTGGAATCAATCATCGCTAGTTGAACCTGGAACTGGATGAGAGTGGACGCCGGCATGTCCATTCCCAAGCCGAGGCTACCTGTCGACGATCCAGGCCCCACGAGATCCAGACGATGGAGGCTGATAGCTTCCTGATCAAAGTTGGAAGGCATTCCTGTTCGCAAAGAGATGTCCTTGTCGAGAAGATAGGAGACCCAGAAGGCCCTCCGGCCCCGGTTCGCTGCAGCAGGATCAAGCCCAGAGTAATACGTCGTCCGATGCAATCCAAGTGTTAAAGATAGGCGCGCGGCCGCACAGACCAGGGCCGATGTGGTTCGCAGATCGCTTGAGCCCTGCACGTATACAGCCATAGCGAGCAGCGCTTCTACAGCTAGTATGTCCGCACCGCGTAAGGTAATAGCGGAGTACATGCTGAACGCATTCTTGAAGAAAGCCCATGATATCTTCATCATGGCATGTTCCGAGCCTTTTGCGGTGCGGAGCTGGATCGCGACAGCTACGGCTGTGTTGAGCATAGCCCAGCGCTGGGGGTGGTCTCCTCGGGGAGCAGTCGGGTGTGCATAGTGTTCGTCCAGAAGAGTCAGCAACAGAGGGATGTCGAAGAAGGGCACCTGATAATTGAGTTCAGCGAGAGCCACCTCAAACAGAGACTGGAGGTGGGACTTGGGAGGAAGTTGGACGAAGATGGGGCTGGTGAAAGCGCCGTGGTTCGCCTCTGACCTGAGCTTTTCGGTCGTTGGTTGCGCTGGGAGGACCGTGAAGAATTTATCTCTCAGCGCTGTCTGCGTTTGCCCATGGTCACCTGCGCGACACGAGGGCTCACTTGCTCCAGACTCTGACGCATCCAGTCTATCTGATAAAGCAGACTGGGCGCTGTTCTGGTCTGTTCCCACTTTGGAAGTTTCATTGCTGGCGGACCCCACCGAAACACTCATCGAATGCCGTAAAGAAGTCTCCAGTTCACTGACCCGAGACTCCAGCTTCTCTAGATGTGGTTTCCTGGAGTAGGGATTAGCCGATGACACCATCCATATCCAACTGATCTACCGACGCTTTCCCCCGGCCTCGACGTCTGACCCCGTGGTAAGTACAAGCCAACTGGCGCTGTGTGCACGAAGTACATCGTGGCATGCCGCCGTCGCAGCGTTTTTTGTTTCGCTGACACTGTACGCATGCCTAGTATAGAGTGTTGGAATAGTCCGCTGGGTTGGCGGGCATGGATATCATACATTGGATGTTCTTGGGCGCTTGTCCTTGGGTGGTGAACCCACCTCTTCCGAGCCCTCCATATTTGACAAAGCGGTTTAAAACAGACAGCAGAAAGCCCGGGTCGTAAATTAGCTCTCCAGCCGAAGTAGACACGCAGATACAATCATCTCGATCGATACAGACCGACTTCCCCAACTCTGGGCGTCGGAAGCAAATTGGATCCGACTGACAAATTCCCCATGCGGGATTTCCTCGAAGGTGGAGACCAAACAACACCCGATCAGCCTATGCGGCCAATCAACTTGATCTAAAGTGATGATCGATATCATCATCCTTGGATCTGGGGGCTGTCATTGCTAAGCATCTACGACAGATGGATGTCTGTTGCCTGTCGCAATGGGGGGCCCTTCACTCCGATGCCCACGGCTCGAGATGTATAAATACTCCCATAGACCCTCGCTTGTTCTGCGAGAACCAACAATCAAAAAACCTCAAATAATCTCCTACCATCTCCAACCATGGCCATCATCGCTGTCGCCGGTGGAACCGGCAACCTGGGACGCGCTATTGTCGAGGCATTGAGAGACACGACGAGCCACTCCGTCCATGTCTTGACAAGAAAGGTAGACATCGCCATCGCGACCGTATTCATCCAATCCTCAATGCTAAGTGTAAATAATCTAGCCCGACGACGATCTAGCAAAAGAGCTAGGCGTCCCACTGCTTCTCGCGGACTACGCCAACGTCGCATCCCTTACCACCCTGCTGGAAAGCAACAAGATCGACACCATCGTGTCTACGGTATCCGTGCTCGACGACACCGCCAGCAACGCCCAGCTGAACCTCATCGAAGCTGCCGAGAAATCATCGAGCACAAAGCGATTCATCCCGAGCGAGTTCGGCATGCGTTACACCCAAGAGTACAAGCATCCTCTTCCTGCACTGCACTCCCCCCCCCCCCATCTATCACACGCTAATCAACACCAAACAGACATGCAAGGGACCTCCCATTCGTCGCAGGCAAACTAGCCGCAGTGCAAAAGCTGCAGTCCTCCACAAGCCTCGAATACAGCCTCCTCTCGAACGGGATCTTCACAGATTACTACGGGATGCCCAAAGTCAAAAGCTACCTCCAGCCATTTGTTCTGGCAGTCGATATAGCGCACAACGCAGCTGCGATCCCAGGCTCGGGCGACGTGCCCGTCGTGTTCACGCATACCTTCGACGTAGCCCGGTTCATCGCTGCGTTCGTCAGCGCGCCGGACTGGCCCGAGCGGGGCACGATCATCGGCGACAAGAAGACCTGGAATGAACTTGTTGCCCTCGCGGAAGAAGCCAAAGGTTCGTTTCTATCGACTCATATTATCTCTCTGTTTATATACGTCTCTGGTTCGAGGTCAGTGCTAACGCGGATATTGTGCCTGTGCCGCAGGAGTCAAGTTCAACGTGACGCACGACAGCGAGGAGAAGTTGGAAAATTTCCAGGTCACAGAGCTTCCATCGCATCCGTCCATGTATGCATTCCTGCCCAAGGAACAGCTCCAGCGCATCCTTGCTACCTTCGGCCGCTGGTCGAATGCTGGCGACTTGGATCTGTCTGAGGACGAGTCGCTCAACCGCCGCTTCCCGGAGATCCGGCCGCGGAGCGTCCGCGATGTTCTAGAGGAGGGTTGGAAGGCTTGAGCGGTGCCATCTCTAGTGCTGGCAGAGGTTTTTCGACACAGTCCGCCTCTCTCCCTCTCTCTCTCTCTTTTACTCTCTGATTAGTACTATACTGCCTGTGGAAACAATCATGCGTCTTTCTTTCTATATCAAGCGGATGCAGACTGTTTGTTTACTTGAGTATGAGGTGAAGCACTGTAACAATGTAGCTACATCACATCAGTCTGATCTATTCTCTATATCCTGTTGTTATCCACTGTACTCCGTAATGACTACACTGTTCCATACTCATTCACATACCAATCAACCCACTTCAGCATATCCTGTATCAATCCTATCCATATCCATATCAACATGCATGTAGGGAGTATGATACTAAACGATATTTAACTATACTATATGTAAATATATAACTAGATATATTATAATATACCCCCAAACACCACCACCTACACCCCTAACAATCCCCAAGATGAAGAAAAGAAGAAAAGAAAAAATGAGTTGTATAAATGCATAATGCATAATGCACAACGCATAAATGCGCGATGCTGGGTATCCGTTAGTAGACACAAGCATCTACCCTGAAGAGAACAAAACAAGAACAACAAAACATAGACAACGACAGTGTCGACATAAGAGAGGTAAAAGATGGAAAGAATCTACGCGGTATCCTCCACACGCGTCGTCGGACTCGTTGCCATATCCATGGTCTCCCCGTTGGTACTACCTGAATCTTCCCGACTGAGGTCCGATAGTACGGGTCCAGCGACCAACGAGTCTTGGACGCCGTTGCTGGCTGGCGGCTTCGACTTTGGCTTCAGATCCCGCTCCGGCTCCCGGTCGCCATTGGAGGATGATGTTGACGGGTCGTTGCCGATTCGCATTGGACTGGCGTCGCTGTCGATGACGGTAGGTTGCTTGTCATCCACATACCCGCGCCATTTCCGCCAACCTTCGAAATCGATCAGTGCTTGCATGCAGCCCCATTCCGTCACCTTTTGCTGTAACCACTCGAACCGGACAGGCTGGATCAATATTAGTACATTTGCTGATGACCCCCTTCCAAAAAAACCTTCCGCACATCGTGGGAAGCGCATTACATACCTTAGTCAAAAAATCATTGCAACCCGCCGCCAACGCCTCGTGACGGTCACTCTGCAAACTGCTCGCCGTCAAGGCCACGATGATGACAGGACTCTTGAAGAGGGAGAGGTCATGGAGGTTGTCCTCCTTCTTGAGAGACAGGTAGGACCCCCCATCCAACTCCTGCGGGGACTTGGTGGTCGCACTGGCCGCGCTGGAGCGTCCCGACGCCGTCTTGGGGAATACTCCAATGCCATTCAAACGTTCGAGTCGGCGGATTTCCTTGGTGGCATCTAACCCGTTCATCACGGGTAGCTGGATGTCCATCAGGACGAGATGGAACCCCCCCTGGCGCCACTTGGTCACCGCCTCTTCTCCGTTAGCGGCACACTTCCACCGCACACTGAGCCGCTTCATAAAAGCTTCCAGCAACCGCTGGTTGATGATGTTGTCCTCCACGATCAGCACGTTGATGGGCGGCACGGTGCCCTCGATCAGCCCGCCAAACGCGCCGCCCACGGACTCCCGGTGAATGCTCTTCTTCGTCTTCGTCGGGGGACGAGGGCGGGGCGAGGATCCGCGAGTCGGGGGAGTCATGGTCTGGGTCTGCGGCGACTCCACCGCCGGCGGCGGACCCGGTGGGACCGGGACGGGCGGCGTGGATTGGGCCGGAACGGTACTGGTTGGGGTATCTAAATTGATGGTCAGGAGTGACTCTTGAGGGAAGAAAACAAAGGGGGGGGAGAGGGGGGGAGGAAAACCTTTCGCACTGGCGGGTTGGCCGATGATAGTAGGCGAGTTTGTCGCATGTCGCGTGAGCGGCGGTCGACGGCTGTGCCGATTGCCGCGGCTACCCGGGGACGGCAGGGGAGGCGGCATCCCTGTCGTGAGAATGGAGATGGAGGGGGCCGTGTGGGGGTTGACAGGGCCGGTGGCCGAGGACGGATGGGCGGGCGGCGTGGCGACATTGGGGTTGGCGGGCATGATGGGAAAGTACTCGCCATGGTCCCCCGGCTCGTGGTGATAGTAAACCGTGTGGCGCGGCGAGGGTTTGGGGGTGTTGCGCTGGAGGATGTCGATGACGAGGGCCTCCTCGACCATCTGGCCGCCGGGGTAGTAGTTGTCCAGGATGCTGGTGAGCGGCTCCTCGGGGCTCAGAATGCGCTCGGGGGTGATGCCATCGCGCGGGGTGATGCGGATGACGACGTCCGGGGCGTCAAAGGCCTTGCCCAGCGAATTGGCATACTTGAGGATGACTTGGTCCCGCAGCTCATCGACGACGGCGTCCGGGGCGAAGGGGACCAAGGTGGCCGAGCCCCCGGGGCGCTTGACCCAGACCTTGCGGGGCATCGTCGACTCCGGCGCCGCGACGGTGTCGAAACTGGCGCTCTCGGTACTGTCGGTGTCGAAAGCGATGCCGGGGCCCAGCAGGTTCGTGATCAGCTGCGGGTTGGGCAGCGCCAGGAGAGACTGTCGACGTACACCGAGGCTGGGGCGGGGCGAACGCGCGGCGACGGGGGGGATGCGAGATTGGGGGAGTCGGGGGGGAGACGACGCCGCGGCTTTTTTCTTCGGGGAGGTCCGCTGCTGGGCCGCAGGACCGATCGAGTCCGATGGTTTGCGGTGCGGGCGGGCCGGAGGATCGACAGAGGAGGACGGTGGTGGCGGCGGCGGGGGCGGGGTGACGGCGACCGACGGGGTCAGGCCCTTAACAGGGAGAGACTTGGGGCGTCGAGACGAGTCGTCCTCGGGTAGACGATCATTAAGGGGGTCGTGAAGGGAGGAGGAGCCTCCGTAGTAGCGGAGACGGCGGGGGTCGGAGGAGGAGGGCGAGGAGGGATGATCGGCCTCGACGGAACCAGGGGCGGTCTGGAGGGAGGCGGCGGAAGACGAGAGACCCGAGAGAAGTGAGGCGGAGTCAAGATCACGAGGGGAGGCGGACTGTGGTCGAGGACGTGAGGCGATGGAGGGAGGAGAGGGGGAGGAGGGGGAGGAGTGGAAGAGGAAGAAGTTGTTGGAGGAAGAAGACGGCGGATGATTGTGATGATGCGGATTCTTGGCGGTGTCGGCCTCGGGTGGCAGATGATCCTGAACGGCCGATCGCCGACGCCGCAACAACAGCCACTTGGCCTTCCATGCCGTCCAGTTCAGGGCCATGGTGGGATTATATTACGATAGACACTCCACAGGGGCATTAGGGTCGAAATGATCGAGAAAAAACCGAGAGAGAAGGAAAGAATTAAGTAAGAAGGAAAGCAAGAAAGAGGGTGCTCCACCGGGTACGATGGTGCGGATGATAGGAGATATAGTAGTTCTCCGCCCACAAATCCACTGACTCGATCATTGCGGAGACAAGGACGATGACATGACGCGCTAGGAAGGAAGGAGGGAGGGAGGGAGAGTCAAGAGGGGTGTAGAGAAAGGACGCAGAGAAGGAACAAGGGGAGGAAACAGCGGATGAACGAGCGGAGATAGAGACCCGGCAGGTGAGGAACGAAAAGATAGGAAGGGAGAGACAGATCAAAAGACAAAAAAAAGCCCGCACGAGAAAGAGAAAGACAGCACAGATAAAAAGGTTGAGGGGAAGAAGGAGTTAGTATGAATTCAGTTTAGTCTCGCATTGGTTCGCACGAGCTGCAGGATGATCAGATGCTCCTGAATCTATTTATATTCTCTTCTTCTGTCTATATCATGCGTTGAGGACCAGGCATGACCCAGATAGTGCAACCATTTATCGATTCTGCCCGATCAATACCTAGGTAGATTGATCGATCCATCTATCAATCGGTCGATCCATGACTTGTCTCGCAGCTGCATATCCAATCGGACAACGCCCTCCGCACGTGGCGTCCAACGGCTTCATCTCTCGCAACCTTTACAATGAAACGTTAGATCTCTCATACAGATAACTACACTGAATTTCAGATTCATTCCTCAACCCTCCAGACCATCTACTCCGACAGATCGACCGGGGCAAGGGCCCGCCGAGAAAAATAAAGGACAGTAATGCCACGAATCACGTACAGATCCATCCGAAAATAGAACACTCCACCGGTTCTATTCAATGACACACGGAGAAGTTTCGGACAATAGTCACACAAAAAAATAAAAAGAAATCAAACAGAGAGAAAAAGGAAAAGATAAAGAGAACAAAAAATAAGTTAAAAAAAAAACAACCAAATTAGTGCAAACATAGCCATCAAGACGTAACGTGATTTGCAAACCAGACTCGCGCCGAGTGAGATCTTACTCGAAGGGTATCAAGACATTTTTTTTCTCCCGCGACCATACCGCGACGACCGTAACAGGTCGGGACCAGATAAGAAATGCAATAAAACAAGGAGAAAATGGAAAAAGAAAAGGGTGCAAGACAGATACACATCACAGTAAGATCAAATAGTTCGACGGGGCAATTCCCGTGTCCCCTGTGGATTTCCGCGCCTGCCACCATCGCCCGCTGACATCCGACACCTCCAGGATCTCATGCTTGCTGAAGCTGATCTCGTTGGCGTCTTCGGGATTGGCGTCATACGAGTAGATGGCCTTGGCTCGGTACGGGTACTCGGTCGGTTGCGGCACCTCGCCCACCACGTCGGGCGTGCTGCCCGTGCCCAGGTTCGTCGTCGATGGGTTGCCGAACCGGGCTTGCGAGCTGCGGTTGTCGCCCGGGGCACCGCCCGGGTAGCCGGAGACGGGGGACGAGGTCTCGAATCCGTTCAGCTGGGCGGACGTGTACATCTGCGGTTGCGTGGAGGTAGTCTCGGGGCGGGTCGCGAATGCGGTCGACATCGGGCGGACTCCGCCGAACGGCGTGGGCGGCTGTTCCTTGTGCAGGGCGAACGAGTCGATGAACCCACGGTGCGAGGCCTGCGGAGTGGATCCGAAGTAGAAGATCCAGACGATGATGACCATGGACAGGAGAATAAAGCCGGCAGCGGCAGCTTGCGAGGGGCCGCTATTAGAGTAGACCAGCGAGTTCACCGCAACGGTCGTAAACACGAGCCCGGCGGCCAGATAACCGACAATCTGCATCCATTAGCATCACTACCCTCTGCCATCGTGGGATTGGGTGAATTGGATCACATACCGCCACGCCATAGACCTGACCGGTGTCGGTGCCAAAGACCACGACCAAGCCACCAATGCAGCAAAGCATGTAGGCGATGGCCCACCACGAGTAAGTTGGGTATTTGCCAATGGCGTCGGCAACGATGGATGGAATAAAGGCGATCATCCAGGCCAGCTAGGAAACAGTCAGCACCGGCCGAGCATCAAGAGGCGTTCTCAGACACGTACCATGGCGATGGCGGTGGTGACGAGAGCGAACGGGTCGCCCAGGATATTACTCGCTTGAAATCGGGCCATTTTGGCGGAGGAACTCAGGTACGGTGATGGTTTTTGGAAGGACGGAGCAGACGACGAGTACGCCACCATGGATGGGACAGCGAACAAATATATAGGCCGAGTTGATGTGCGGCGACGAGAGGACAGGACCCGTTCCTTGGTTGATGAATCCGGCTCTTTATCCACGGGCGAGTGGGAGTGTCGTCACGATGAAGCCGAGGGAAACCCACAGATCAGGGTGGGTGGACAAGGGATACGGATTGACGAGATGAAAAGGATCGAGCTACGGAGGGAGTCAGTGGAGGTGAACAGGCAGCAGGCCGGAGAGGCCCACGATGGTCTGATCGGTGAGGATGAAGGAACGGTACCGACAACAACGCGACGCACGTTCTGCAGGGATGAAAAAAACAACAAACTAGGGGGAAGGAGTAAGAAAAAAGAAGAAGAACAAGAAGAAGAAACAAGCAAGACAGGCAAACCGAAGGAAAGGAGAGGAAAAGGAAGAGAAAGAAAAGATAGAAGAAAAATAAAAAATAAAACAAGCGGATCGGCGACGTGGACGAGCGTCACGTACCTTGAGAGAGCGACAATGGGGGCGGAGTCGGATGACGAGGCTGAAGCCGAGCGGGCACGACGTCGAGAAACAGGCAGCGTGGGTGTAATAACCTTAAACAAACACGGTGCAATATGAAAGGAGGATCATATAAGGCGATAATCAATTTGAGACAGGGCGACAGGTCCTGGGAGATCCGAGGAGATGGCGTCGACAATAACAAAAAGAGGGCCCCCTTGCAGAGAGTAAACTTGGAAGAAAGGCACGGGGAAGAAGCAGAGGCAGCACCAGGCTGAGGAAGGAATGAAGGATATCAAAGGGGGAGGATGCGGGTGAGAATTGAGGATTGGAGAAGTAAAAATGAAGCAGAAAGAAAAGAGGATAAACGAGTGAACGAGTCGATGGACTTGAGACCGATCGCGAGTGGGTTGATGGAGAGAAAGAGAAGAAGAAAGAGAAGAAAGAAGAGAGAGAGAGAGAGAGCGAGAAAAGGAGAGGGGAATGAAGAGAGAAAGTTGGAGACTTGGCGGGTTTCACTTCCATTCCAATCCGTATGGCTCGTACGGTATGGTTACCGCTGCCAGGAACGGGGCCATGCAGGAGGGGGGGATTATTGGGGGGATGGGTCAGGAACGGTGGTTGTTATGATTTGATGGTATTGGTATGGTACTGTAGTCAATGTCGCTGAAATAAATAAATTGATCTAAATTAATCTCACATTATCATTAACTTCTTTGTTCATCATGAAGTCCATTTTTCCATTACAATATATCTTTTATTTATATACAATACTCGACCTATATGAGCCATCTACTTTTCTACTACTATATACAGAGTACATCTGCATATCACCCGTACATTTGTAAAATCAAGGTAGAATAATCAGAACAATACAACCGGATAATAATCAATAAGCCCACAGGATCTGTCGGACTCCGCTGGACGGAGACCAACACGCAACTTCGCCTTGGACAGGAGTGGGGCGGCCTGAGGCACGGGGCAGCCTCTAACCCGGCTCAGCAATTCCACTGTCGATACTCTTGTCCAAAGTGGCCAGACTGCCACCAGAACAACTAGGCTACGGTCAGACTGATAGGCCCCGTCTGTCTGTGCGCCTGTCCACTGTTGACCTACTGTCTGTGCCACCGTGCCACTGTGGCTGTACTCTCCTACTGAATCTGTGGGAGATGAACACATGGTTCTTAATTAAAATTTTCATATATATCAAATAATTAGATTTAATCAAGAAGAGAATATCATAATGACCGGGAATACCCGGATAACCATAATGATACACTCCGTCCCTTACTATAAAGATAATTATACACTACCGTCCCAATCCCTCCCCATGCATAACCCACAGACACAACTAGACATGGGTTAACCCTCTAGCCCTATAATGCTTGGTGAACTCTCCACCACTCAAGGCAAAATTCTGGACTAACCCGAGGTATCACACTATAACACTGCATTATATACACCCATGTATATACCTAGGCATATGTTCGCAAATTAAATGAACCAAGTACATGCAAGGGCCAGAACCCCGGAACCACTGGTTCCTAACCACTGTTAATTACAGAGTACCTAGTACTTCATACTCGGCTTACTCGGCAGTGGAATTAGAGGAATGTTCTCTGCAAGGTCCATGTTGATACTGCAGTTGTCATGAAACGAGTCTCATAGGTACATCGGTCAGATATCGGTCCTTCCCGGGATTTGCATTGATATACATCTACATGTACGGAGCACAAGAGGCGTGGTAAATATAGAAAATAAATAAACAAACAAACAAGCAAGCAAGCAAGCAAACAAGTCCAACGCCAGACGGACTATATACATTCAACACCAATATCCAAAAAAATATTAACAAAATAAAATAAAAACAACATAGCAAGAGGTATCATATGTAAACAAGCACCCACCATCCTCCCCTCCCCCATCTCTTCCCAAACAAGAGCCCCCAAAATCAACACGACCGGAAAAAAGAAAGAAAGCCAGACCAAGAAGATTCAGAGAAAAAGGTCTTAAAAAAAAAAGATTGGTTAAACCTCCCTCTCCCTCCTCCCCCTCAAAACCTCCACCCTCCTAACCTCCCTCTCCACACCCCCCAATCTCCCCTCCCACTCCGCCCAACACTCCCCGCTCCCAACAACCCCCACCTCATACCACCGCTGCAGCGCCCTCGCCGACCGCACCCTCAACTCCGCCACCTCACCCGCCTGGTCCTCCTGGATCTGCGCCAGCGCATCGAGCCGACTCTGCAGCGCGACCAGCGCAGCGGAGGCCTCCGCGTCCGGGACGGGCAGGTCGTTCAGGGACGATAGTCGCGAGGCGGTTTCGGGAAAGGCGGAGGCGTAGGCGAGGACGATTGAGGCGAGGTTTTGCGTGGTGAGTGTTTCGGGGGTGGTTCGGGGGGGTGTTGGGCGGATCAGGTCAGGGAAGGTGTCGTCTATTATTGTTCTTGATTAGTTTGTGTCTTTCTCTCTTATGGGGGTACTGATGTTGCTTTGTTGCTTCTGATAAAGGCGAGGATGAGGAGAGGACATACGTAATTGAATCATATCCCGCACAGCAGGAACCTCCCTACTAAGTTTACCAAGGTCCCGCTCGAGCTGCTGCAGTCTCCGCGAGACGGTCTCGTCCAGCGAGGCCGGTTTGGGCGGCGGCGTGGGAATGCCGGACCAGGTTGCGTCGCCGGTGAGGAGGTAGGTTAGGCGGTGGAGGCGGGCCTCGAGGAGTTCGAGCGTGGCGCCTGCGACGGCGTCGTCTTCGATTGTCATGGTGTGTGTTTATTATTGGAAATGAGGGGGTGGAAGTGAGAATTGTTGATGTTGTGGTGTAGGGGGTGTTGATGGTTTGGTCGGAGTCGGATAAGAGGTCCGGTGCAAACAGGACATACACGTACAATACACGGACCACTTGATAACGTTTGGTCCGTTCATTTCGTTCCTGATTCTACTAGGGATACATCAGGGGGATTGGAAGTGTAATTGAAGAGGATATTTTATTGATAATTAAACTAGTGATGTATCCTGAACCAGTTCATGTGTTCGGGCTCTCCCACGTCTGGCTATCCCCCATCTTGCTGTCTCCAGGATGACTCCCGCTTAACAAGGGCCGCCCTCGTTCCTGCATCTCCTGTCCCGACCGATCGTCCTCAAATGACTGCACCTGGTAGTCGAAGACGTTCACTTTTTGGATGTTTTCCGCAGTGGGCACCGCTGACGATGTGTGATGTTTTTCGTCTTCCCGATCATCAGTGGCCACCGCGGTCGACTCACCTGTGCCGACTGGCTGGTCTGAGAATTCGGCTGCAAACGCCCGATTGTCCGCATCGACAAATTGCTACAGATATTAGCTAGTTTCGAGGCCAACCGTGTGTAAAACTTACCTGAAGCTGGGGCGGAGCCGGCCCGCCTTTGAAGTTCACCGCATTGCTATTCGCATACACCAGCAGAACGTTCTTGGACTCTTCGCGTGCTGCTCGGAGCACCTCGATCTCCCGCACCTTGCGGGCGGTATATCCGATCACGTCGGCGCTCCTCGAGGCGCCGTGGCATCCCTGGCCCATCTCGGCTTGGCGGGCTTTGGCGTCTTCGGTGGAAAAGCTGATCCGCCACCACTGCCACTCGTGCGTCGGGTCGTCGGTGTCCGTCCGCGGCCGCAAGACGTAGGTGATGTGCGGTTCGGTACACACACCACGCAACGTGTACTTGTGGTGGGGTGGCTCGGACGAAGAGGATGTAGGCTCGGTGAGGGTCTTCGTATAGCCTCGGAGAGCCTCCAGGGCGCTCTGCTTTCTCGACTCGAGTTCTATCTGATCAGTATAGACCGCCGACTAGTAGAAATGTGGGGCCTACCTTTGAGTTTGTGTTCAACCTTCTCAGAGACGGATCGGAGGTCATTGGCCAGACGCTGGGCATCCGCTTGGGCGGCCTCGGGCGTCATCGGACTGGCCTGGCCGGCCATGCTCTTGGGGAGGAACATCGTCGCGGCCGCCGCAGCCTTCTCCAGCGTTTCCTTGGTCGTCATCCCTCGGTGCACGATGGAATTGGTGACCGACAGGCGGTGGGTCAGAGTCTCCAAGTTGAAGAGATCCTCCTTGACTTGGAGGTGCCGTGTGCGGAACTCCCGGGCAATCTCTCGGCAGCTGGACAGGTAGCGATCCGGGTAGAAGACCGCGGGGATCTTGACGGAGACGGGCTTGTCACTGTCCGAGCTCTCCAGCTTCATGGTGAGGACCTCGGCCACATGTTCCAGCCACGTGTCATCCAGCTCCTCCCCGGGTCGATCTTGCCACACTGTGCGGTCCAGGACGTCGTAGAGGGTCTGGTCGTGATCGGGTTCGGTATACGACTCCAGCCGCAGGAAGTCCTTCTCGTCAGGCGTGTCGTACATCGACAGGGGCCGCTTGTGAGCCGTAGATGAGAACACCGTCGCCAACTGGTTGCCCGGGTCGGCGCGAAGAGCGGCGGCTTGCCAGCTCTCCAGAAACTGGCTAGTGCTGGACTCGGGTTCGTAGATAGACATGCTCTTCAGACTGGCCAGCGCATCGACGCTCCCAAAGGCGCGCGTCGTCGAGTCCAGAAACGCGACCACTCGCTGCGTCTCGTAGATGATATCATCCCAGTCGGTGTCGCCATCGGGCGCATCCTGCAGGGACACGATCTTGGGGAGGCTGATCGGCTGTCCGTTCCACCATTGGGAATCATGACCGTAGTTGGAAAGCAGACGGTTGCGATACAAGAGAGCTTCTCGGGCGAGCGGGATTGAATGAAAGATGGTCAGGAGCCCACCCAGATGGAGGCCATCTTGAGATGGACGGAGAAATGCCGGCTCGTTCGCGGCGCGCTTGCGATCCGTGGGGTCGGGACTGATGATGATCTCCTGGGCGCTGGAATTGAAGAGGGTCATGGCCCATTCGCCTTCGTCGTAATGGTCGCGAGTCGCGCGGTTGAAGTTCTGATTGCTGGACATGACGCCCGTTTCCTGCTGCCCGAGGTTCTGGTTCAACGACATTGCGACCGCCTGCTGCAGTTCCCGTTCCTCCTGCTCCGCGAGGGTCATGCGTTTGTTTGGATCTGTTTGTGGATATTAATTGATTGCGCGTGAGGTCATGATTGGCTCAGTGTGACCTCACCAGGGGTATTCTGCGGGGTTGCCGGCTTCGGGGGTTGGTAATCGGACTGGGCTTGCTCGTTGAGGTTTACGGTGGACGGAGGGCGGGTTGGGGCGGTTGAGGGCGGGATGGGATCCGAGTGTTCGATCTGAAAGGCTGTAGAGAGGTCAACAACTGTGCTTTGATATCATGATGGGACCAACCTACACGGGACATCGGGGTGGTTTTGATAGGAGGGGCCCTGGCGGAATGGTCAGTCTCAATTCGGGACCCCGCATTCTCGAAAGTTACCTGTATCTGGGGCCCGGTGGGATCTTCAAAGTATGCATTGACGGCTCGCTGGGGATCACAGCCATGGGCCTAGAGATTATCAACGTCAGCGGCGTAACAGATCGAGTGAATGTGCAGCGGACTTTTAAGAAGTTGACGGCCTGTTGACGGGAGGTGCTGGTGAAGTTGACAAAGTCGGAGATGGCTTCCTCGGAGGGATCGGAAGCCATGTCGGGGGAGAGATAAGGTGACCCTAATTAGATCAACAAAGAGAGTGTAGAAAATGGGGTGAAAAGTGAGAGAAAGAGAGGGGGTAGAAAGAAGAAGATGGCAAGATGGAAGGAAGAGAGTTGGTGATGCCGCGGAGTAAGTCGAGGTCGAGCTCAGTTCCCCACCGCCAAGACTATTCGGTACATATCTTGATCTGGATCTGGATCTGGATCAACACTGGGACTCTCCATAATCCGGAGTCAATAATAGTGGGTATGTTGAGATGCTCATGTGTACATTAGAATAATTGATTGGTACAGCAATTCGTGGATCATTTTGTTCAAGTCTATAGTCAAACTATGCCCCACGGCATAGATCTTCCTCATACAAAGAGATCGATCACCATTAATGGTCATACACCAAAGAAGACCACCAATATTGTATCAATAGTAAAAACGTCTGAGAGACTAATCACATTAGGCAAACCTACCATGCACCGAGTCAGCACTCGAGTCAGTTCCATCGTCAAGAAGGATCCGTCTATACGCACAGCCACTGCCAAGTGACAGCATGAACCCTAACCGGATGGGGATCATCAATCCAACAGGATCCATCTATTCCAGATATAAGAGCCACCCCACTCGTCTCCAAAGTCCTCTTTGCGATCCAATATCTCCAACCTCAACCAAACATGGATCCACCCCCATACACCTCACGCGACGAGAATGAGACCCTCCCCGCAGCAATCCTCACCCTCTCCGGCACATCCATAACCGCCGAAACAGACGGGCAAGAAGAACAGCATAAACCCGCCTACCAACTAAGCAGAGACATCCTCACCCCAACCCCAAACAATCAAAGCTCAAGTTCAAACTCAAGCTCCTCAGTATCCTTCAACCGAATAGACCCCATCTCCCACCACATCGCGAAAGATCAAAAAGACTCACCAGAAACCGCCCCCAAAACACACATCTTCTACCTCGCGCACCCGCCCTGCTCACCTATCAAGACCAAAGCCCACCAACCAGCCTACTACGCGACCTGTCTCCCCACTGTAAAACCAGTGGGAAACATCCAACTCACACCGGCTAAAGCGCCCCTCCATCTCCCGCAGAAACCAGAGTTCAAGGCCCTGCTCAGCTCAGGCCGGACCTACGCCGATCAGCCCCTCTTCAACGAGGACCCAGCACAGAGGGAGGTTCTCTTCCACGCGAAACCCAAGTTGAAGGGTCTCCGCGCGCAGTATCGCTGGGTGGGACGCGATGGGGCGGTCCTTGCGCTGGAGGAGAGCAGCAGCGGCGCAGGCGGAAGGGGAGAGAAGCGGAGGCTGCACGTTCTTGTTCCTTTGAGTCGGGCGTTGAGGGATGCGCTGGCTGCGACGTGGATGCTGCGGATCTGGTATGAGAAGATGGAGAGCTCTGAGGCGAGGAGAGAGGGTATGTTCTTTTTCGCTCCTTTCTTGTCGTGTTCTTTGGCTTCAAGACCTACCTCTGGTGGTGGTCCCTCGGTTGGATTGATTAAATCACTAACTGACCTACACAGCGCTGGAAAATATGATACCCCCAGAAGCATATCTGAATTCAGTCGCGGACACGAAACTAGGAAAGAGAGCAGGCGCATTGGGTGGATTCGCAGCGGGCGGAGGTGCTTAACTTGTGTTTTTGATACTTCTGTTTCCACACATATCCTACATATAGATGATAGACAGCAATACCTGCCAATAACCTACCTCCAATACAGCCATAGTAAACCATGTATACACACCAACTGCATGCAACAGATTATCAAAGCATCAAGCATCCACTAATATAATAAACAGCGCACGTGGCGCGGCAACCGCCATCAATTAGGGCTAGCATAGCATAGCATATCCTCGCCTTCATTTGCCACCAAAGCGACTACCAAAAATAACCTACCCAATATATAATTGATGTAATAATGTAGTACAACCAGTCATCACCAGCAAATAGAACCCCAGAATCCAATCGACAGCCACGACCACTACCCACAGCTTACACAAGAAAGATGCGTAGGTATGCAACGTCTAACCATCCTTCAGCGCGAGTAGGCAGGTAGGTAACACATCCACACCCACAATTAGTTACTCAGAGTAACACAATCTACATCATGGCCCTGTCAACAATTACTATCTACCTACCTGCTCACCCACCTACTTGTCCTACAAGATCGACCCACTGAGTAGGTATGTAGTAGGTAACTAGCAGGTTGTAACCACCTCGGCATCACCGAACAACCCCACACACCACCACAACTACCACCACCTCTGTCCACCATGCAACCACAAGATACAGATACCGATACCAGCACAGCGGATAATAAAACACACCGCAATGTCAGAGCCGGGTTCGGCATAATCACCTCGGCATAATATGTATCCACACTGCTTTGCAGTGCGGTGCGGTACTTGTCGTTACACGGTTTCAGGTAGGTCGGTTGTGGGTAGGCAGCCTCTTACTTACCATGTGCCGGGTCACTTGCTGGAAGGAAGCGGGATGGCGTGGTTGTTGTTAAGTGCGATGGTGGAAGGATCATGGGGAAGGGATGTATGCGAGTGTGGTGAGTTTAGAACTGGTTCTGACGAGACCTCATAAGTAATTATGTATTTACTGTGCTGAAGACTTGTGGTAGGTAGATAGACATGAATACGCCTCTAGGTCTATTGAATTGCACGGGTCGACCTCTGTGGACATTGATAGTAAAGTAGGTGACTAAGGAAGTGAACACGAATACCAGAAGAATAAATGCAAGAGATATTGATACTTCACAAAAAGAATATAACAGCAGAGCCAGACAGACAACCAGAGGACATAGAGAGATCTGGGGTATCCGAACTGGCTTCTCCATCCTCTCTACCTTTATTTACTCTTGTCTCATTACCAAACTTGATTATTGAAAGCAAAGAAAGTCAAGGCGGATCAATCACCTCAATTTGAATCTGGATATCAAAGTACCAATATCAACCCTCAACACAAAAAGACAATCTGGAACGCCGGGTTCCTGCGTCTGAACCTCGCCAGCTTTGGTTCGCGACGATTGTCAGAGAAAGAAAAGAAAACCCCCAGAAGAAAACAAGCGGAAAAGAAGATGACCAAAAGAAAGAAAGATATAAGGGGACAGAGCCATGCTGTTCAAGAATGTGAAAGTGAAGTGACTCAAAAAACCATAGAAGTCCCCAGAAAGCAACGGTATAGACAAAGAAGGCGGCAAGTTCGCCGTGGGAAATCGAAATCATCAAAGATGATCAGCGGAGATCGACACAGATCGGAAACGACCGACGATCATCAACAACAATCATATCACCACATCGCACATCAACACTCAACAAACATCAAAGTCATAAAACAATTCATAATATCAGCATCAACAGAAAGCAAGGAAGGAAGAAAGAAAAAAAAAAAAATCATCTATAACCCCCTCGGAGTATTCGCATTAGCACCAATCCTCCCCCCACCAGGCCCATCATCGCCATCCCCAAACCGTCTCCAAGGCTGCGTCTGCCGCAGGTCATTCTGCGACGACACAGACGTCGACGAGCTCCTGCTGAGCGAAGCCGGAGAGGTAGGCGTCGACGACTCGGGGGTGGATGTCTGGAACGCCCCTCCCACGGTTCGGACGGCAGCGGCGGCTGCTCCGGCGGGGTTGCAATGCGCGCAGATGAAGATGTTGAAACCGCGTCCGCTGCAGCTGTTACAGATGGCTCCTCTGTTGTCTATCATCAGTATGGGTTTCTCCTATGGGAAAGGGAAAGGCTGCAGAGATGGATATATACCTCGGTGCGTTCCCTGCGCAGTGGCGGCATGTGAGGACTGTTCGGCCGCCGATGCAGGATGTGTGGCCGGGGTCGAGTTGGATGGTTGCCATGGAGCAGGACATGCTTGTGGTTTGGTTGGTGAAGAGACAAAGGTCCTTCAGTGTTGTATATGCGAAAGATGAGGAACTGAACGAAGAACAAAGAGGTCAATGTTTATGAGACACCGTACGTCAGAACTTGACTCCTGGTCCGGTCAGGATGGTTGATGAGAGACATTCCGTTCCTTATCAATCTTTTGCCCGTTACGAGGCAACAATAAGAAAGACGATGTAATTATGGATAGTGAATAAGCGACAGGGAAAGAGAAAAAGAAAAGCATCGGAAAAAGACAAGGAAGATCAGAAATGAATATCACAATGATAAAAGTGAAAATAAAAAAGGCAACCAGGTAGGTCCCTGCTCGGTGCAGAATTGTCAATACTGTGGATGGAGAAAAAATAAGATAAATTAAAATAAATCAATCTGTACGAGCTGATTGTACGAGTACGCTTCGAGACTTGACTTGACTCCACTTTGAATCCCTATCCACGAGACACCGAATCATTGTTCACACTTCTACATCGGATTCAGCGGAGGCAATAACAAGACAGCAACGCAACGCTTACAGTACTGGGCGATGTCGGGGGCAATCACCCCTCCCCGCCCTCATTAATCAATTTTTTCAAGGAGCCGCACCAATGACAAGTGCGTCAGGCGTGGGCGTGCATAGTGACTGGAATAGTTGAGAAGCCTATTTGCCTCAACATGCATCAGGGGTTGAGGCCGGTAAGCCATGTCATACTGGCCGCGGGCCAAGGCTAGCTGTCAGCAGCACCGTATCCCGCCCGATACGGGCGTACAGGCCAACTTAACACACCCCCTCTCCCCCGTGAGGGAAGAAAGCCTGTCGGTCCATGAGACCGCATCCAACTGCGGACGCTCCACTGAACATTGTCAATCAGACCGAGGTGTCCAGCTGCGCAGCCTCCTGGGAAGGCGTATGAACAGGATTTCCAAATTGTGATCATAGTCCTCGGTGACAGGGCACCCAGGGAGCATGGGACCGACATGGTAGCATGAGGGAGAAAAGACTGGGGGGCGGAAAATAAAATCTAACCACCGCATGGCCGCCACTGCGAGTTGTGCGACTCGAGACACGAACAATCGGCGAGATCATCAAGAGATGTATACAGCTTTGACCGCCCAACCTGGAGCCATATCGTTCCTAGACTTCAGTAGAGTCCCGGGCCACGGATACGCACAGCTCGGAATGTGAGCGTGGCGTCATTCCAACGAGCGTAGAGGTCCAGGCATAAGTACCACACCACCGGCACTTCTAGATGGGTTCTAGGCGAGCTGGCCGAGGAATCAATCAGTGTGAGCCTCTTTTCGCGGTTTGAACCGAAAGCAACCAGGTTCATATTCCTTCCATTCCTTTTTTCCCTTCCCTTTTTCCATCCTTTCATCTCCTTTTCCCTTTTTCTTTTTCCTACTTTTCTTTTCTTTTTTGAAGACCCGAAGGTATCGCACGACCCATGCGCTGCGACACCGTCGATTAACCGGCAGACTGACCGAGTTTCGCAAAAGCAAGTAACGGCATGATTTCGGACATGACTACCAGACTGGCTCATAGTACCCATCAATCCTTCCCTCGGGATTCCTCAAGCCCGTATAGAATACGACGGTGGCCGTCTTGCTTTGTGTTGATGATCCTGTCATAGTGAAAGATCAACGCTACTGCAGCTGCAACGGCCGTGACCGCACGGAGCGATTCCTATCCGGTACGGAATAGACAGTGGCGTCAAAAAGTCAAAAAAGAAAAAGGTCAAAAAGAAACTGGAGGAGATGCCAGTATGATCAGGCGTTCGAGACGGCATAGCATACTGGCTGCCCGAGCTAAAATCAAAGCTGAAGACGAACAATGGCATCAAGGCTGAAAAAAAATTTCGAAAATCCTGATCCCATGCTCAGTAGCTGCCGACTCGCATAGATGATACTTTTTTTTTCTCCTCTCATGTTTTCTTGTTTTCCCTTTTTTTGTATGGATTTCCATGTGAATGCCTCATCTGCAGGCATCCGCACTAGCTGTCATCGCAACAGCAGCATGGTGATGACTCCACACCCACTAAAAAAAAAAAAAAAAGAGAGACCCAAATATCGGCTGCAGAGCGAAGCCGCTAGCACGACAGGAGAGAATTCTCTCAAGCGGACCAATCAATCCCACAAGCAATTGTGCCGAGATGATCTGGTCCTGCGGATTGGTCACATGTCCGATGGGCAGAGAGGCAGAATATGGAATTGAACCACCGATGAGGGGGGTGGGGTTTCCAAAGGAACTGTCGTACGCATCGTGAGAAACATCCCCCACTGATTGGATATAACTCCTGCAGTAGGACCCTGTTCCTAGCTCTCTCTCTCTTTCTCCTCTCCTCCCCTCCTCAGCCTCGAGTGCATCTACACCCCTGTTCACTTCAACCATGTCACTTCACCCAAGGCAGCGTAAAAGCCGAGCCGAGCGAAAGAGAGAAAGGTATGTTACAGCCGTAATCTCAGGAAAGAGGAGAGGGGAAGATAAATCCAAGACCGTTACAACCAGCGCGGGACTTAACCCTCGGCTTGCGTTCTCTAGCCCCAATCAATAAGCTCCGCTCCAAGTGTGGCTTGCGGACTAGACGCGGCGTGGAGATTACGCGCGATTGTCACTGGCGGCCGTGGGCCGGTGGTTGCTGCAAGTATCCGTTGGAAATCACGCGCTGGGCTTGAGACTGGGGAGGGGGGGGGTGGTGTCTTCGGCTTGGTGGTCCCGGCTGTGGGTGTTGTCAACTCGACTGGTCTGGTCTGGGTAAGATCGAATCCTAGTAAGTTGAGTTGGGTTGAATTGGGTTGAGTTGAGATTCTTGTTGATAAGTTCAGCTGAGGATGAGGTCATCATCGAATAGATGGGTATGTAAGCCTTATTTATGCGAAGGTTGTTAGTTCTCAAGAATCGGATAGCCGGAAACTCAAAGAACGTATGTAATGCGATGCTACCTTGCCCGTAGAAAGGAATGAAAAGTGTCAGCGGCATAGAAATTGGCAGGGCAGGAAGAACGGTGTGAGGAAGAGGTTGCACAGAAGGCGATGCACCGCAGCGGGAGATATCTTAAAAGGGTAGTAGTCCGATCTGCTGACTGGCTCACTATCACTGTCTGTCCATGCTCATACATCATGATATTTGGGATTATACTGACAATGGGGGAAATTGAAATCGGACGAAGATACATAATTCGTGGATGGTTCCCTGCTCCCAGCTGTCGTCTACCCTCTTGATCCCTGCATGTAGCAGCAGGGTCTTCCTAGGTTCCTGATGCCGGGATACTGTCGGACCCGAAGTTACATTTCATTGATTCATTTCATTCATCCATACTGTCATTACCTGCCTCATAAAAGAAATACATCCAGAGGAAACTAGTGCATGCATGCGCCGGCACATATTCCCACCCAAGCATCATAACACCTCCACCGAATACATTAAAGAAAAAAAAACTGCAAGAATAAGCAATAGCTTCGAAAAACAAGAAAAATCTTCATCCTGGAAAAAGTCGGTGGTAATAAGCTGCGGGCCCAAAAAGACGCAACCAGCTTCGACCTATGGACTCATTGAAAATAATCGGCGGGCAGTGCGGCCAGAGCCGCAACCATGCCCACGGCACCCACAATGGCGCCAACAGCGGCAGAGGCTGCATGGCTCCGGATAGTTTGAGGCGAGGTTCTCGGTCGTTTGGATGGCCGTTCGCGATCAGGGCCAGACACAGGGGCTGAGATCGGTGAGCTGACGCTATTGCTTGTTTGAGTTCCGTTCAAAGATGCCAAGCCGTCGATGATTTCAGAGCGCGTCTCCAAGTGCGGTACTCCTTCTTGGGGCTGGGCGTCGGGAAGATAGGAATCGTCGTTGGTCGACGACGTCACCGGATGTTCCGCACATAGAGAAGGCCCGGCAGAGAAAGCGCGATGCTTGCCTGTAGCCATATCGCACACCAGAGAATCGATTTCCATATCCAGAGCCTTTCTCTTCCGAGGCGGATTCTGAGTGGTGTCGTGGGCAACAGATGATGCTTCAATGATATCGGAGATTGACACTCGGGTGTTGTTTGTTGCCCGGGCGGAGCTGTTCTTCTCACGCACGTCCGCCACATCAACATTGTTTTCCGCATGTGGCGCGTCATCAATTCGATTGAGGGCACTCTCTCTGGCATCCGAACCAGCAACGTCCTCTAAGTTGGGCACGTGGGCGTTGACAAAAGGACCATCATGATAAAGCGGGAGGTTCCTGACAGGGCTCAACGAAGTGACCCCGTGGGCGAGCGGCTGCCTTGAGTCCTCCTGAGGTGACCAGTCCTCTGGTGCCGACGAGACAGCAAAGTTGGTGAAGCAGTGGCCGAGCCTGGGTTGGAACGGTGCTAGTTTGCATCCAGACGGGGCCCCTGTAGTGTTAGACGGTTCAAACCCGCCGATTATGGGATTGAGCTTGACGTCTGGAATTTTCTGACCATGGTTGTCGTTGGACGCAGAGTTGACACCGTGCGCTTTGCCTTCATAAAGCCATGGGTTGCCAACAAGCGGTGGGTACCACACTCGTGGCTGAGGGCTGCTCGCCTTTGCTGGTTCGTGGTCCATCTTTGACTCTTCGGCTTCCGATCCAGAGGAAGATTCCGAAATAGAGTCGTCGTCCGAGTAGTCTTCGACCTCGCCGAGATCGGACTTGCTTTCCGAGCTTTCGGCATCGGAGTCGAACATGACAGACCCCTGATCCATAAAATCGCCGAGTTGGTGGGCCAAAAGGCGGACTGGCTCCCCATCCTTGACCACTACAGACGGTGGGGTCATCCTGGGGGTTGCAAGCGGTCGGTCGCCGTCCAGGTCAATAGGGCTAAGCTCCGAGTTGCCGATGCCAGCACCGTCCATATGAAGGGATTGGCCATTAGTGAGTGCATCGCCTTTCGTGGCCTCGTCATTATCTCCAATCACGATCGACGACGAATCGTTCTTCCACGGCGACGTAACCAGCGATTCAAGCTCGTGGGGCGAGAGGCCACTGGAGCCCGAGGATTCCGAGTCTCCAGCTTCGGAATTGGCATCTATCGGGGAGAAAGCTGAACCATTCGGGTGGGTAATTTGGAATTCGTTATCATCGTCATCATCAGGGACGACAAAAGTGTTATCTGACTGTCTTCTTGGGAAGGTCGAGTCCCTGCTCATCATGTCAGAGGCTTCGAGGTTACTCAAATTGCAGGACACTAACCCAGGTCCTGGCCACTCGCATTCACACCGAACCTTCAGCGGCGAGAATGTCTCTGTTGATCACCTGTAAATAACGCTGTAGACTATGGGCCTTACATGTTGGGACATACCAGTTCCACGGATCACCTGGGCCCCAAAGGTCACCAAGTCGCCGTCGTGAATGGCAGTGTCCTTGTCCCCGGGGACCTTTTCACCATTCAACCATGTCCCGTGCATGGAGCCGCCATCACGGATGTAGATTTTCTAAGCCAGGGGAGATTGTCATTAGTATCATCCCGCATCTATCAAGCTGCCCGACTAGTGTACCTTCTCGTCCAAGCCCGCCCAGAGGGTCGCATGATTCCGGGACATCACTCGAGATTCGTAGAACGCATTGTCGAGTGCGGGGGTCAGGTTCTTTGTCTGACGATTAGAAGCCCGACCCACGACAAATTCGGGGGAGAAGGCAGTGAATGTCAAATAACGACAAGGATAGGTATCGTTGATTCCAGAGGAATGCAACTTCATCACCGCTGCTCTCCGACACATCTATCAGCGAGTGGACTCTGCCAGGTCACGCATGGGTTGAAAATGGCATGACATACCCTTGGTTGTCGGTAACTCCATGGTATCGATTGCGGTGTTTTGTAGAGTCGAGACACAAATCGGACGCTGTCTGGATAAAAAGGATAAGTGGGTGCCAAACACAAGAGTCATCGATCGGTGACCCACCTAAAACATGAAGCTCGTACAAGTACACATCAGTGGAACAGCCTCTCGAATGTGAAACAGGACAAATCGGGGAGACAGCAAACACAGCCAGAACCGATAGAAGTCGGTAACAGCAGACAGAAACCAGACGAAGTCCAGAGACAAAGAAGAACGGGGTGGGGGGGGGCGGTGGGATGATGGGCGATGCATACCCTATAGAATCAGCCTGAGGTCAACGGGGCGACGTCAGGCAGACAAGTGAGGTGGACACTGGACAACCACGTCCTTGTTACGTGGAACGTAGCAGGCGTGGACGTCCCAGCGTGTGGAAATCCTTAGGTTTCGAAGCGACAGATCACTTGCAACGATGAAACCCACAATCAGGCTTCTGTATGATCTGTTGTCGATGGAAGTAGCGACGGTAGTATGGGGGTATCTGGAGGGTCCAGAGAGCGATAAGAGTGGAGCCAGGCTAAGTATCCAGAGGGAAGGAGTGGTTCCAGGCGGGGCAACAGAAGAATCCAAGATAAGTAGATCTCCAGGCACCGAACAAGAATCCAGGGGAGACTTGGTATTTGACCAATAATTGAGTGGGTTGTAGAAGAGGACAAGTTGAGAGCAAAGGAGAAAGAGAATGACAGAGAAGAAGAAGGTTGATGGAGAAGGGGAGAGTTTGATGAATGAAAGAATGATGATGATGATGACGCCGATGGTCCCGATAGGCGGAAGAGTGGGGTTACCCGTCAGGTGGACAACGGATGACTGTACTGTATGTATGCCTAGTATAGTACTGTAGGTAACTTGTATTCTCATTACTGTAGGAGATCAGAACTTCGTCTGATAGAATATAAAGATAGACAGATATCTCAATTCTAATCACTCTATCTATTTCAACCCTTCCTCTGGTTTCTATCCCCCCTATCTCGACAGCGAGAAAAACAGGAAAACTCTGCACGTAACAATAAGATGAAATTGAAGATTCCCATGCCCAAATACGTAGATTCAGTCCACGCATTATTCCCCCATTGGCTATGATACAGTACATGATACCCAATCCCACCGTCCCTTCTCACTCACACATGCCAACCGCACAATTGAACCTTGTCCATTTTTCTTTCGACCCCAACAGATGTCCGGAGCCATCGTCCATGGAAATGATAGAAGATGATAAACACAACAGATCAGAAAAGAAGATCACACTTTGTTTGGCAATCACCATGAACGAGGAAAAAGGGGAGAAGGAAAGAAAAAGAGAAGAGAGAGAGAGAATTGACAATCCTATATCGGTAAAAGATGAAAAAGAAAAGGGGAAAATTTCCTAGTAAATACACACATGCAGAAACGGCCCCCGGCGCCCCGAACAAGTTGAGAAGAGACCAGAAAGAAATATAACGGACAAGAGTAAGGCGTGACCACGTTGCCTAGGAACTTCATCAAGGCATGAGCCGAGGAAGGGAGAAGGGGGAGAAATAAAAGAAAATCGCGTAACAAAAGAGAAGGAATTTTCCCGATATGGCAATCATACTCCCTTCACACCCGGTTGAGGTGGAAAGGGCGTGGCATATGGGGTCATGGTATTTTACATGGGAGGAGCACCACCCAGACCGGCACCCATCTGTTGCAGGCGGGCCGCCAGTCGGGGGTACTTCTCTTGCACCTCCAACTGGGTGCGGGTAGCCTCCGCGTAAGAGATGGCGTTGGTGATCTCCGCCTCGGTGCGGGCCAATTCGGCGGCACGCTCGAAGTACTTGAGCGCCTCGGAAACCTTGCCCTGCTGCAAGAGAAGCTGGGCCAGGGTGCCGACGGCGATGTCGCATTCGGGATCGACTGGGAGAGAAGTTAGCGTTGGCATGGCCGAAACTATCGTGTCAGCTAAGGTTAAAACTTACTGATCAGAGCCTTCTGGCAGAGGTTCTCGGCCTCCTGGAAGTCGTGCTTCCACTGGAACAGGGCAAGAGCCTTGTTGATGAGGGGAAGCACGTTGATGCCCAGCGGCTTGCTCTGCTTCTCCATCTCCACGGCCTTGTCGAACTTCTCGATGGCCTCGGCGAAGTTCTGCTGGTCCAGGAGGAGCTCGCCGTAGTAGTTGTACACGTCCGGAATGTCCTCGAAGTTCTTGACCGATCTCCGGAAAGTGGCCATGGCGGAGGCCACAGAGCCCATCTTGTACTGCGTCACACCCAGCTGGATGTGAGAGTAGATGAAGGTACGGTCCAGGTCGATCGACTTCTGGTAATCCTTGGCGGCCTCGGCGAACTCACCGAGAATGAAGTGGAGCTGAGCACGGTGGTAATAGATATCGGGGTCATCCTTGTTCTGAGCGATGGCGAGCTCGAAATCATCGCCAGCAGCATCCTTGTTTCCTTTGGGTACGTTAGAACAATCAATCCACTATATAAGTAGGAGGGAGTATAAACCTACCAAGCTCCAGGTGCAAGCTAGCGCGCTTGATGTAGCTCTGTACCAAGGCAGGCTGCAGTTCAATGCTCTTGTTCAGGTCGGTCAGGGCAGCCACGGCGTTGCCGGACAGGTAAGTGAAGGTGGCTCTCATGTTCAGAGCCAAGGCCTCAAATTCGCCCAGGTCACCAATTTCCAACGCCTTCTCGAAAGAGGAGGCGGCGGTCTCGTATCCGTCGCCCGTCTTCTTGGCCATAGCCACCAGACCCTTACGCAGCTGGCCCTTGCCAGAGTCTTCGCTCAAGTCGACAGTCTCCTCGAGACCCTCGGGGAGCGACTGGGGACGGAAGCTCTGCAGGTAGTTGGACACGAAAGTGGGGCTAGGAAGCTTCCGGCCCTTGGCCTCGAGGATGGCCTTACCCTTCTTGTCCGCCACCTTCTTCAGAAGTCTCTCCAGCGCGACACGGCTCACTTCGTTGGAGAAGCTATCGATGATGCAGCTGGCGGTGAAATCGAGAAGAGCTTCGCTGTACTTCTCCTGGTGCTCGTAGGCGATGGCTCTCCTGTTCAAGGCCTTGACATACTCGCTGTCCATGGCAATGGCCGCGGAGGTGTCTTCGACAACCTTGTCCCACTCGGACAGGACATTGTAGCAGGCGGCGCGGTTGGAGTAGAACACGGGGTCCGGCTTGCAGATGATGGCCTTTCCGTACAGCTCGATCGCGTTGTTGTAGTCCTTGGAGCCGTAGGCCTTGTTTCCGGCAGCCTTGAGCTTGTTGGCGTAGGCATTTCGGGTCTGCAGTCGAAAAACAAATAGATCAGTATCCACCAATGACGCGACAAGAAGATCACAGCAGGGTACAACGCACCTCCTCCGACAACTGGCCAACGGTTTCCTCATCAACTTCGGGAAGCTCCTCCGAAGGCTCTTCCGCCTTCTTGGCTGACTCTGAAAGGACTGTCAGCCGGGTATGTTCTTTTTTTTTTCTTTTTTCTTTTCTTTTTCTTCCTTTCTTTCTTTATTTGATCGGCGGAAGACGCCAAATGTTATGGAGCGATGATAACCTACCGTTCTGGGACGAGGCGGCCTTGGCCTTCTGATCCTCCGCCTTCTTCTTCTCTTTCCGCCTCTGGTTCTTGCTCTTCTTCTTCTCCCCGGACGGGGGGGTCTGGCTCGTCTTGGAGTCGGACAGGTAGTATACGACACCGGCACTGGTTACGACGACGGCAACACCGGCGACGGTGTAGACCAGGGCCTTATTCTCGGACACCCATTTCGAAACACGGTCCCACACCGACGAAGAGGAGGCCGGCGGAAGAGAGGCAGTGTCAATGACCACGTTCTGAGGTGGTTGAGGTAACGGTGATTGGCTTGACATGATGACCCAGCGAAAGGAACCCGTATCCTTCGGTTTCTCCTATTAAATCTACGCGACCGGTCAGCGACGGCAGAGGCGGAAAAGAAAAATTGAACAGATGGGGATGAAAGGGAATTCTTGGAAATTATCAGATCCAAAGAGTGGAGGAAAGACTTACCGGTCGTGGGTGCGCGGCGCGAACTTGTCGGCAGAAAGGCACAGCTTTTCCTAGAAATAGAGGATTGCGAGGAGTGAGGATGCGGCTTGAAAAGTTATGCGTTGCTTTGTTCATCCATGTTCCGAGCTCTCCCAGTCCGGTCTCGGGCCAATCACACCCGCCACAGCAGCTCCGAGTCCTGAGGTGTTTCCCCACACTCTCCGGAGCACGATGACGATGACAAAAAAAAAGAGGGAGGAACAGTTGAGAACTTACCTTTAATGAACTATACGGATACAAAACAGAATTGTTCTTCAATCTTAGTTAGACGGTTTTTTCTTTCCATCTAATGATCTAGGAGAAAATTGGCCTAATGACACGTCTACAGAGGCGAACAACACAGGATGAGTAATCGGATGTAATCCTCAGGCACCCATCGCTATGGTTCTTTACTTTTCCATGCGCCAATCAAGCGATCAACCCCTTTATAGTGTTTTGTTATGAGATAGGTTATATGCCAGGTAATTGGCAGTATACGGTGTAGCACTATTGGATTTTCACCATTCAAACGAGGGGTAGTCGCATAAACAGGATATGTTCGCCAGTTTGACAGTATCAAGATGTCTAAACACTAATAGCATCATACGATACATGTCAAGACAATAACCCTATGAGAGACCTTTACTCGAACTGAAGGATTTAAGGGCCAGTTGGACTATGGAGACTTTGGAGCATGGACTCGGATGTTGTCAACTTTGGTGGCACCACGAATGAGTGTAAAGTAACTCACTGAAGCATGATACGCTCTGGTTCGTGTAGTGCCGGTTGGGGTATAAGTTGCTCAGAACTATATCCTCTCTAACCCCTCTTTGCTATACACCGCGGTGTAAGTACTACTATCCTTGACAGTCTTTCTTGTGGCTCCTTTTTGGAGTATACATGCGTACATATCTTGTGGCTTGTCCTCCTTTCGGTCGTGCGGAACCTGCTTAGATATGTACACCTGAATCGATTGGAGTCTCCACACTCAAATAACCAAATATTGAATCGAATCTGCCAGACTCTATATCCTCTGATTTCTTAAGTCTACGAAACAGGTATATCCCAGCATCTTTTCCTTAATTTGACAACTTTGTCTCGAGTTATCCATAGAATAGATCCACAAGCATAGCAAGCAAAGAAACTAGGAAAGGGACACGAGAGAGAGAGAGAGAGAGAAGAAAAAAGAAACCCCTAAATATCAGAAGAAGCTTTAGTATTTAATAGTAGCAGGATAACACTCCCAACGCTGCCTTAAGCCCTAAGCTGACTGGCTAAAGCTAGGAAATGACCGAGACATCACAATTGCTATTGCTGAACCTCACGACCTGCTCTTTGGTGGGATATACAAATGCACACCCATTGTGTGGATTGTACCCCCGTCTCCTTGTTCGCACGCGATCATATAACGGTCGCTGCACTTGTTTTCCTCTGATACTACAGTTGTCAAAAAAGAACTGTTGTCATGGAATTCTCCATTCACATGATGGCAAGCAGCCTTTTCCTTTTGAGTGACTGTCTCTGCGATTCCTTATCGATACATAAGACATGGGTATAGCGAGGCGAATCAAGAAGTGGCAGGATTGCAAACCATCCGCGCATCGCCTGACTCTATCACAACGGAAAATTGGCCTTCTAGGCAATTCGTATCACATTCATTGTTGTGTGGCAGTCTTTGCCAGGGGCGTAATTTGCAGTAGCAGACACACTGATAAGTGAGGTAATAGGGGGGAGGAGTCTCATGTTGCTTTTTGTTTATGTGAGAATAGGGACTGTGGCTTAGAATAGTTGATCAGAGACATTGACCCATTCAATAGGTGTCAGAAGCTTACTAGAGGTTAGAGTGTAGTTCAATCTTCACAAGTCAGGGAATGAGGTAGAGATTCTCTAGGTTGGAAGAAGCTATTAAACGAGGGAGCGAGACCTCCTCATCTACAATAGAAAAGAATACTCAATGATGATGAAAGCAAATTAGTTGCTTGCTCCTATGTGTGCTTTTTCGAGTGCCTCATGTTATTTATCAAGCTGGAATATGTGCAAAAACTGATGAAAACAGTCAAAGGGTTGATAAAATCAACAACCTTGAAGATATGAAGTTTGCAAACACTTACAAGATCAAAAGAAACGTTGAACATAGATAGTATGGGAAAGTTCGACAAGCTAGCTGACATGCTGACCAGTTGCAACTCCACACGTCCCCTCAATCAGCCAAACATGAAGCTATTCGAGAGATTAAACCTGTGAAAATCTCATATAAGTGGTATTTGAAGCCACCACCAGTAGCTCACTAGCCTATAGGGACGTACTACCTACAACTCACCAGTCAGCGAGGGTATTAAAGCGAAGAAATGATAGTCCTTCCCGCGTCCTACGGGCAAAAGCACTTTGTCTTCTAGGTAAGACTCTCCATCTTAGAGATATAATTCTCTTTGTACAGCCATTTAGGACATGATAAGCGCATGCAAGCTGCTTCAAAGGATTTGGCGGTTTGGACAGACATAGCTTTGATGATCGGGCGGAAGTTAGACGCCTTTAGAAGAGCCGACTTGGTGAAAAAATGAGTCAAGTCAATGATAGTGCAAGAATAGCTTCAAAAGAAATGTTTCTCTGGGCTCATGATCATAACCATGGGAGGACTGATGAAAACAATCCAAATAAGATGATATCGGTATTATAAAGAATTGCGAATAGTTGCAAAAGGTTGCAAGAAATATAGAGAGTCAAAACAATACAATTCCCCCATATAAACTCCCCGGTTATGCGAAATAGAATTGGGATATATCTTCTCAGTAAATCATTGAGGATGGTTGTAGAATTAGGGCTTTCCTTTACATGGATCATTCATTGTATATCATCTCATCGTATAATGATGCTAGATTTCCACTATATGCATCCCGATGTTGACCTCGGAGTCACCCCGTTTTGCGTCTCTCCTCACCTCACAAGGTAGTTAGTAATAGTTTCCATTGCTAACATCCAAAATCATACCCATCTTGAAAACCAAACAAGCCACCTCCAACATAGCACACCTAACCAAAACAAGAACCACACCTACCGACCCCCTCCCTCAAAATCCAATGACGCGGCCATTCCCCCAAAGAACCCACCCTCATAGGCCAAAAGACACCAGTAGTTCGTTTAGAGATCAGGAGGGGCAAGTCCAGCCAGCATACAGCCTAGCCTATCCCGAGCCAAACAGACGGCGGCTATTACCTTACCACAACAGAAGGCTGAACAGTCGAGCTGAGTGACTGGTTGTCACAGGTTGATGGGTGGCACACGCCCTTACCGACAGGGATGGATACCACGCACACGATGGAACGAATGGTAGTGAGCTGTTTCCGGCCCAACGATCCTTGACAGCAAGCTGAACTAATGTCGTTCATTGTTGGAATATAGAGCCGTCGGGACCATGTGTTGGGATTGTGGCAATTACTCTCTGACTACGAAGATTGACGGAGTTCAAGTTGTGATGGAAGATCCACAGGTTGATCGGTCTGATCGGGGCAGATCAGACTGATCGTCAATCTGTCATCTGGTGCAACAGATGCTTATTGAGGAAGAGTGACAAGTAAGATATGGAGATATCAATATGTAACAGAATATTAAAAATGGTCAGCTCGTTACTATAGTTATAGTTAGTACTAGCCACTATTGAGAAGAAACCAAATATATTTTTTGCCTCCATGTAAGTGCTGGGACTAACGTATCATCAGGCGTGGATTGCCATGACGCAAGGCGAATCCTCATATATGAGGACGGTTGCAGTTCAGGACTGGAGTCTTCACTTGACAAGGCAATTCTAGTTTCAGTATTTCTAGCTTACATGGCTAATTTATCACTATTCTAATGGAACTGCCTATCGTTAGGAACTAAACACAATGTTACCCTCATTCATGGTAGGTGACTACGGTATAGTGGCCGTACCGGTACCTGACCTGAATACCAAGGTGGGTATCATTGGATACCGGGGGTCCTCGGATATTAACCTGCCCACTTTTTATTTTTATTTTTATTTTTTTTTCTTGGTTTTTCCCTTCTATATTTATTTTTCTTCTCACCTCTTGTCTATTGATTTTTTATTTTTTCCCCCAAATATAGTCATCATAACCTCGAGTATCATCAAGGTAATGGCGGTTATTATCGCCCCTTGGATCACCTGGTGGTGCCCGGCTAGAGTAGGTACTAGGCAGACATACATTCCGACCGTCAGCATTCTTGCATCCTGCCCACTAGCGATCCCCCCAGCTCGCTACCGAGTGGAGAGATTTTTGATCCTTCCATTTTCTTCTCCTCCCTTTTCGATTCGTAAAACCAAAGATCCTCTCCGATCTAATGACGTAGGGGTATTCCCAGCGCGCAGATGACCTCATGGTTCGGTCCATGCATGCATTATCATCCTTGTGTATCAGAACGCCTATCTATCACCCTCTATATCCTGTAGCGTGGACATCGCTATCAAACACGGTTGGGGCGGCTGCATGCCGAATTGCCGATACAGACAGACACACCGCACAGGGCAGATTGGGCGCCCTAGCGCGAAAATCAAGAAGATTGATCCGGGACGAACCATAAACTTTCGGAGTCTTTTCCCTGAAATAGACTGATGGATTCGATCACTGCTTCTCTTCGGGTGCCACAGTTCCTACCGAGTTAAGCGGCGCAGGAGTACGGACGGGGCCAAATCAAGGCAGTAATTAAAAACATACCAGTTATCGTAGCTACCTAGTCCGTACTGCAGCAATGAGTGAACGGCTTGACCCGACAGCTAGCCAGTTGTGGTGGTAGTCCGGAGATAACCATGCATCGAGAAATCTCATCCTGCTCGTTCATCCTGGCACTAGTCCAACACTGGGTCAACTGGGCCTCGGATGAAGGACCGGTCGCGAGTGCGCCGTTGGATACCCGATGGACCCAGATGGGGCTTACCATGGTCGTCACGACCGAGGAACCAAGAAGCGTCGGATCTCTGACCCAAAGAAGAAAGGGACAAACACAGCCAAGATTGTGAGACTGGGAAACCGCAAGCGTTTCTTGTCTGGGGATTGGTCATCTGACGTTCCAAGATATTCTCCTCATTGCCGTGGCCCCCTGCTGGTGCGGTCGTTCTGCCAAGAGAAGGCGACCAGTCTGACATGTATTCGATCAGCCTTGGGGAGTGGTGGGGGGGGGATCAACCAAATAAGCAACAATAGTGTTGGAGAGAAAGAACCATATCACCCGTCGATTATTTACGATCCAACGGTCCACGGCGGCAATAGAACAGTGATCATAGTGGACGATGGAGTTTCCGACGGGGAGGGGGGGAGAGACTGATAGATATCAACCTGGAACACTAGCCTATAGGACCGACCGGTGCAGGAGTGTGACAATTGAAGTTGGCTAGGGTCAATCAAGAAAGACCCTGGGAGTGGAGTTTCTCCCCGTTGGTCATGGGCTAGTGGCTGATACTAGCAGTTCATCAAGACATAGTTTCAGTAATTAATCATTCCTGACTGACTCTCTAGTTTCCACGATACCGTTCATCCCATGAGAAGGGAGTACTGGGGATTAGGAGTATATTGTCTGTATGTACACTCCCTCGAAAGTAAAGTGACATATCAACAATCTCCGTTCAATAGGGGCGTCCTCTGGATCTGTCGTATCCAAACCAGAGAAACCACCCATCGAACCATATCCGGTATAATTGGAAGAAGGAATACCGGCTATGTAATCAACCATCTAGAAGAATGAATTGTGAACCAGTGAAAACCCAGGGGGGAAGAAATCGAGGGACAAGAGTGGTTGGAATTGCTGGACTCCTGGCTTGATCAACCGCCGGAACTGCCATTTTCGGCGTTAGGTATGCGGGGACTTGGCTGTTAGCGGCCAGGCCAAGAATGTCTTAAGAATGTCCAGTGAGTACTGAGTACTGAATACAGAGGAGTCTGCTGAGCCCAACTCCCTGTTTCATCAACCCAGATCAACTGCTAGAAACAAACTCCATTTTCCTGCTGAACCAACCAGAGGAATGAGTCCACCGTAATTCATCTTCCCAACCTTCTATCGATCGGATCATCTCTTCCCATACCTCCCGGATCATTCTTCCTTTCATTCCTCCATTCTTACCCTTCCTCTCTTTCCCTCCAGGTCTTCTCTTCCCTTTCCTTCTCTTGCTTTCATTTTTTTTTTTTTGTTACCATTTCTTTGTTTCTCTCTCTTGGGTGACCCACGGACTCCCTTCGGATTACTCGTTCTTCCATCCCTGTCGTGGTTTGAACCCCTCTTTCTCTCCAGTGTGACGACTTTCCAACCCACTCGAGCAATCACCCGCTGTTTTCAAACCTGTCGGAGCTATCTATCCGAGCCGGATTCGTTCTCCCACCAGTCACCCTCTTCCTTCCCACCCATCATCGCTCCTATCTCTTGTGACAGACAGGGTTTCTCACAACTCGACGGACTGGTGCAGGACAAGAGTCACTCCAGGAAGAACAAATAAGATTAAAGGAACAGGAAAGAAACGGGACAGGAAAGGAAGAAAGACAAAGAAGCAGAGAAGGAAAAGTAACACCGACGGCATATTTCGATCACGGATACGCGACGGATCATTCCAAGAGACAAATCGTGGTCTAAACGCCCTCTGGGACGGACGAACCGCCGAAGCGGCTTAGGCTGGTCCCCTCGCCCTTCCGACCGGTGCAAAATCAACCGTCGCGCTGCGCCTATGCACTTATAGCCATCACCCCTTCGACGCCCGTGAAGCGTACCGGATCCGATCTTCTGTCTCTATCCCTTCCGTCGTTGATCCCGACCAACCAACGACACTCCAACAACCACCCGCCTACGAGCATGCCAGTCAACCTGGCCGCTGCTCTCCCAGTCTCGCGCATCTAAATCTGCCCGGTCACTCTTGGACACCACGTCCACTCTTGCAGGCCCGCAATGGCCCGTATCTCTGGGATGGTCTCAGCAGTCGTGCTGATGCTGACCATGGCGGCGGTACCGTCGTCAGCGAGTCAGATCTGCTCCTTCTGGGATGGTGGATGTCTTGATGCTCTAGCGCAGACCGCCGCTTCCTTCTCCTTCCGTCCTCTCTTCCTGGATCAGCTCACCTTCTACTATGGCTACGATGCCAACTCGCGCGGGAAGGGTCATGAACCCATGACCAAGGTGTCGTACTGGCTCAACTACCAGGTCCACCACATCAACAATTCCATCATCGACTCCAATCGGACACTAGAGGTCGCCATGCGCGTGGGCAATCTGACGGGCACGCCATCCGGCAGTAACAACGGCTGCGATGGAGTGTGGGGGTCGCAATGCTCGACCAACTTGAAAGAGGAGATCCAGGAAGCGATCTACCAACTGTCGGTCAAGGGGGAGTACTACGATGATCCGTTGAACACGGTGATCAGTCAGCTGCGACTCGATCCGCCGTATCTGCGCAGTTGTCCACCTCAGTTTTTCGACGTCCAGGATTTCCCGGTCTTTGGTACGTGTGGTCTCACTCTCGTTTGTTGACCTTCTCTGACATTATTTAGAATTCGCCCAGGAAATTGACGTCGACAAATCGGCCAAGTTGCAACCCTCCGGTTCCTCGAGCAATCCTTGGAAAACCTGGTATATTGACAACATGAGCGACCATCAGCAGGCGGAGCAGGTGGCCGTGGCGATCTTCAGTCGCGGGCCGTCCTATAATAGCCTGGCCTTGAAGAACAAAGACGAGATCGACCTCGAGTTGGTCTGTGTGCAGGCGCCGGACTCCGGCTCGACATCGAGTCACGATGCGGCGTAGTGGTGTGCGCCAACCGCTTTGAATTTATTTTCGCCCCAGTAATATGGGAAATGGCATGCATCGCAGCAAGAGTTGTGGCAAACAACCGCCAATTAGACACCACACATCCGCACGACGCCAGTCCGCCGTGGTCACGACTAGGAACGACATCCCAACCGATCAGTCCAAATCATCCGGACCAGGGACTGATCCCGACAGGCCAATCTCTGCCTCCTCCGGTGAGGAACAATGCCTGCGACCACGAGCACAACAATAATTGACCGACTCGCACCGGGCCATTCGGCATACGCCATGGATCCGCTGCCTCGGACTAAGGTGCGATGCACCGGTATATCTCGATATATACAGACATATATTGCGGATTGGATCGGACTGGATGAATCGATAGGGTACTCGATAGAATAAATACAATAATCTTCATCGCTTATCGATCCAGAAAGGGACATGTAAACAAAAGACGTTCAAACAGCTGGGGAATAAACCATGCTTCAAAGCCTCAACCCCCTCCACCCAAACAAGAACACCTCATCCCTTAACGAATCCCCGAACCCAAAAATACCACCCACAGATATCCAGGCACCCAGGTACACAAAGTAGCCCGTAATAAAACCAACCGACCTCAAACCCCAGATATCAGAACCTGTGACATCATGATAGACAACCAACCCCGACGATCTCTCGATCGCAGGATGCGATGCGATTGGGGCAGGATCCACGGATCTTCGCGTGACTAAGGCGCGCCGGTCGGTGTCGATCGCGCGGCTGCGATGCGGCGTACGATGAGACTAGTGGGGAGGGTGGGTTGTTTAATATATTGGGTTCGTTCTTACTAGATATTTGTGCTATCTTTTTCTACTGTTTTTCTGGGATTTTTATTTGATGGGGTTTGGTGGTTATGGGTGGATATATATACATATATAGGTGGGCGGGTATCGCTTTTTAGGATTTGTTCAACGTACATTTGATTCTGGATGTTAGAGCGAACCGTGGTCTTTTAATTTGAAGTGGATCGTTTTAATGCTAAGTATCGCAATCTCTGGTCTGGTCGTTCATGCAATCCTGCGGTGTGTATATGCTCTTATGGCCATCGCTTGATACTCCCTGCCTTTTGTTGACATGTTATCTTGACTATTCGACAAAAAAACATCAATTGGCGAGTGGTGGGTAGGTCCTGATACCTAACGTCTTTTGACAATGATTCTTGATAGAATTGAAAGTGGATAAACGTTTAATTTCAAAGTAGGTACCTGCTACATGGATATCTACTGCACTGACTTGATAACTGTGGAAGCCTGAGGTATACTCCTTTCGATCGGTCAGCTGACCAGTGTATCCTGCTGTTGTCATCTTTCAACTTGTCATCACATCGCTTGGAAATGTCAATTTCATGGTTATCCTGATATGATCTGGCTGTTAGAGTTCTATACTGCGGGAAATTCACTGCTTGTTCCTACTCTTCTACCGATCCTGAATAAAGGGTCTTCTCTATGTTATGGTTTACTATGGTGTTTGTTTGTGGGATGGGAAATTTGGTCGTTCGTCGAAGTTGATCTTGTCCATCACCCTTATTCCAAAAACATAAGGAACTGACTATCAATACCTGTGTACCTAGGTTTGAAACCCTGACTACTCCGCTAGGATCCCCGTTCCCAGTTCCAACAGGACGTGACTCCGGCCATTCCTCCACCAAAACGGGGTTGGGAAATGTCGATATCGACGGTTAGCATACTCGATACTGTGTTTTGGGATGCTGTCATGCTGGTCGGCCAGAACCTTCCTTGAACGGAGCCAAGCTAGTAGTGGACGTGAAGGGGTTGGAATGTGGAATTCCCAGCAAACTGGTGCGAGCGCATTCTTCACCGAAACATAACCTTCCAGGCCAGTAAATAGTCACACAAGGCTTGACGAAGCATTCTGGGAGATGAGACAGAATTCCTTTCTCGTTGCTGACCGGTGCCGACTTAAAGCTTGTCTCTATCAAAGCTAGGTACCTCGATTTCCTTTCTTTTCATTTTTGTCTTACTTTGTGTTGCCCCTTTTAGGTCTTGACCATGGTAACCATGCTAAATGATATTCCCCATCCCTGTGGCATCCAATCCCTAAACTCGGGATACCGACATTGTTCGAAATATGTTGGTGAAAGAACTCTCTATCAAGGAAAATAGCCCCATCGAACTTTAGAGAAGGGTTCCTCACGGCAGATCATTCCTTTAATGTCTGAAGAATAGATACTGATCAACTACCTGTGTGGTTCACACATATAGCCAGAGCTGAAAACAGTAGGAATTCGTGCCCTCCTTACCTGTATAGAATGCAATCACCTCACATACTTGATTGCGTCTACATGCTTGATGGACCCCGGTGGCACAGATCAAGGACAAAGGACGGGAACACCGACTCCTTCATTTCCCTCCATTTTCATTGAGTGTGATTGAACTATATAAATGTATATACCAGTCCCCATAGATCTGAAAATCTCCCAACCAGATCTTTCTCAGGCCCGCGCCAATCGTTTCCTTCCCCTCAGACGCCTTTCCGCCCAAGGCTCCGCTCCTGTCTTCTATTCTCATCGTTTCAATTCTCCACCTAGCCCAACATGAAGTCCCATATCTTGCTGGCCCTTTCGTTGGCCGCGGGCATCGCCTCCAGTCACCCCGTCAACCATGAGCCTAACAGGGCTGCCAGAAATGCAGTTGACGCCAAGCGCAGCATGCCCGCCGATTCGACGGGTACTCACTTGGCTAACGGCCGTCAAATGCTGAGCAAGAGACAGTGGCCGGACGACTATACCCCCCCTTACGCTGACGCTGATTTCAACATCGGCGCTGATGTCGAGCCTGAAGGGGAGGCTGGAGAGAAGGTTGAAGAGCCGGGATCTGAGGAAGAGGCTGCGGAGGCGGCTGAAGCTGCAGCCAAACCCGATGGCGACGATGCCAATGTCACCCCTGAGTATGACTATGACCAGGATATTGATGTCGTCCCTGGATACAACTATGACCATGGCCACAATGTTGATACTGGTGCCGATGGAGATCATTACGATGAAGCGGCCGCCAAACCCGATGACGACGATGCCAATGTCACCCCTGGGTATGACTACGACCAGGATATTGATGTTGCTGACATCAAGCCTGAATATGACTACAACCAGGATGATGATGTCGTCCCTGAATACAACTATGGCCATGGCAATAACGACAATGCTGGTGCCGATGGAGATCATTATGATGAAGCGGCCCCCAAAGCTGGATATGAAGGTTTTTCTCTGAAGAGACAGGAGCTCGATGACACCCCCGACACCCCTAACACCGAGGAAGAAGCTGCGGAGGCGGCTGAAGCTGCAGCCAAAGCCGATGACGACGATACAAAGGTCACCCCTGACTATGGTTATGACCAGGGTATTGACTTTACCAATGTCACCCCTGAATATAACTACGACCACGATACCAATGTCGCCCCTGAATACAACTATGGCCATGGCCACAATGTTGATGCTGGTGCCGATGGAGATCATTATGCTGAAGCGGCCCCCAAAGCCGATGACGATACCAATGTCACCCCTGACTATGAATACGACCAGGATATTGATGTTGCTGACATCAAGCCTGAATATAACTACGATCAAGATACCAATGTCGCCCCTGAATACAACTATGGCAATGGCGACAATGTTGATGCTGGTGCCAATGGAGATCATAATGCTGAAGCGGCCCCCAAAGCTGGATATGAAGGTTTTTCAATGGTGAAGAGACAGGAGCTTGATGGCACCCCTGACACCGAGGAAGAGGCCGCGGATTTGGCTGAAGCTGCAGCCAAAGCTGATGACCACGACATCCATGGTGATATCAATGTCGGCCCTCAATATGACTATGACCACAATTTCGATGTTGATGTTGATGTTGATATCAATGGAACCGACAACGACGAGAAGTACGAAGACCAACTCGAAGGCGGAATTCGAGAACAACTCGAAGCTGCAGCCTCAGCTGGAACCTATTAAATATGTGAGTTTGCAGCTTTCGCATCTTGAACGCTTTTGTCTTGCAGATTGAGAATCATCTGACCACTTTGTCAGATGCATGGTAGCCTGCATATTGACAAGACCTTTCTGTCAAACCTCTAGTGATGGAAACTAGCAGAGGAAGTCACCGTGTTAGACATGGGGATTTCTTGTAGTTATTGGTCTACGGTCTTGAGTTATCTTCCTGTCCCTCGTTTATCTCTGTTTTGGTGTTTGTATGCTAGTTGTGCAATATAGCTTGCATGATCAGAGTCTGCCTTACTATTAAGTATCGTCTGTGAGACTACGCTGCATTCAATGTCCCACTTAGATTCATGTTACTAGTGAAGCTTTTCTGCAGTTCTGGTGATCTTTTAGTTCTCCGTAGACACCTAACTAGGAAGTCCCTGGCAGGATTGTATACGTAGTTTTCTCTTGCAGAAGAGCCGGTGCAGATATGACTATCTAATTGCCCAGCACTCCACATCATAGCCAGTAGTGATTGTTCAATGAAAATATGAAACGTGAGAAAGTAGACAAAGGATATCACCCAACTCATAAAGTAACAAACAGTCACTACAATCACCTATCCACTAGTTTCAACAAATGATTATAAACATACTTTCATCTCCAGCTTATAACCCAAGTCTTCTCCCCTCCCTCATCCACCAACCTACCTCTGCTCCACGGTGTGGCCAACTATCCAACATACGTACCATCCCCCATATAAAAATCATCATCGCCAGACCTCGAAATCTAAAGCAGTTGATCGAAACCAAAATCTACTATCCTTCTTATATATATCTTTACGGTTTCGCCGGCTCAGCTAGATCTCTTATTGATATATCAAAGTCTAGCTATTCAAGCCGATCACATAAAGATCAAAAGGCCAGACAGCGCATGTACTGTGTTACTGCTGTGTTCGACACCGTTGAATATAAAGATGAAGCCGAAAGAGAAGGCTCCGAAAGATGAGCTTCCAAATATCTGGCAAGCCTGACCCCCTTGGCGTCCATTCCTTTGGAGAAAAGACCGAAATACGAGTGGTCTTTTGGACTATTACGGCAGTGCCACGCTTGGCCTTCATTTTCCAAAAAGAAAAGATGCTTAAGACAACATCCGTTACCAATAAGCCAGTGTGGCTTGTCTATATCGGATATACGAGTTCGCAAGTCCAGCTGGTCCGCTCTACCGCAGACATGATCAATCTTGGAGCAAAACAGGAAGCCGGCGAGTTTTATAATTGCTAGTCAATTGTGACCATGGATTGGGACAATGCCTCGAGGACACAGATTGGAAAGTCGACACGAAGAAGGTGGTTCAGGAACCCGTAGTTCCCCCCAGGACCCAACTGACCTGCTGTTCGATTATTGTGCTATACTTGTCTTCTGATGCCGTTTCGCTCCAACAGCTCGACAAGTGGTCCTCCGAGCCGGAATTCATTCTGTCTGTCGTGATGAAGATAGGGCTACTTACGAACCCCAAAACGTCATAATATCATTGATGGCACAGTTAGATACTCCGTCTTCTATTGCGTTATCGCCTGTGTGGGAAAAGAGTCGTTAGGATGTTATCGAAGATGTCTACACCTACCCCAAAACATAACTGATATCGCTTCTGCTCATGGTGCTTATCAACGACAAAACACACAGCATTTGCTTGCGTTCAGACTACTCAAAAGCAATTTTTGCTCCTGCGTAGTTTGGAGCCCGCTCCAATTTACACCAATATATCGACGATATACAAGGCACGACGGAAGCAGGGTCGATCAGCGTAATGAGCGCGAGGACTACATGAGCCTAGAAAGGCAAGTGGCTGCGTGTGATTCACTCAAAGAATAAAGCTTTCTCAGTCCATCCTATGGACTTCTCTATTGATAGTATGCGACATCCTAAATCTCCGAAGGATATCCTACCTCTCAGAATTGAGATAAGGGACATATTGAACCTTCACATATTATTCAGCTTGACTAACTCCCTGGTTCAACAGACAAGCGGGGCTGGAATACTACTTCTAAAAGACCCCGGTAGTCTTGTTTTCTCGCTCTGGAGCCTCATGGTCGACTTTCACTTGCACAAGAGGCTAAACGACTACAAGTCGACGTTCGAGTCCGTATGTGATACGATACGCAACGCGTGTCGCTCGCAGCTAATGCCTTGGTGGTCCAGTGCACTCCAATCCACCAGGAACCCAATTTCGGAACAGACACATGTCGCGGACACTCATATTGGTATACTTGGCCTCGATAGACCGGAACAGGGGTACATAATGCTCCCAATTCTGCGTCGATCCTTGAGTACTTCGTGCACTTCCAATTACGTCCGTTTCCCACTGGAAAGCTAGCGGCGAATACAGCAGGGCAAACAGCAGGAAGAACGGCAATAAAACGAACCTACTCATATCTCCCCTGAGAAGGACCTGTTGGATATCGTGTACGAAATGGAACCATTGTCACCGACACAAGAGAAAACGAGTAACCCACCGCATGGTGGTAATAAACACGATGTGTTTATTCTCTGGCAATATCAGGTTAGATGGAAGACGAAATATGCGTGTGCTGTGTCAGCCTGGCTGTGCCCAGCAGAACAACGGCAGCGACATTGCTGCCCTCGCCTTGTCAGGATTATATTTATATTATATTCCCGCGTGCCCTTTTGGATAACACGAGAAATCCCCCCTGAATTTCGCTGAAACCAGGAAGGCCAAGGAAATGTTCAATGCGGACAACTGTCTGCTGGATAATGTGGAAGGCTCTGCTGGTCTTGTTCTTTCGTAGCTAATACACTTAGCCTACCTGGCAATGCATTGAGGGGATGGAATCATGCACTGAGCTTATGGTATGGTTCAAGGAAGTGGTTTGGGAGTACCCAAGACATGGAGAAAACGACAATACAAATACCTTATCTGTTTTGGCCCATAAGACCAGTCAACTGCCTACTTCATGGCTTTTGCAACTGAGTACAGAAGAAAGAACAAAGATAATCAAATCTCATTCAATACAATAAATACATGGGTAGAAAAAGGGCAACCGTGAGGCTAACTATCATATTATACTTCTTTTCAAGCGTATTCCACTCCCAACTCCAATAAATTTCTTCCTCGTGTCTGCGTTTGGAAGTCTAAGAATTCCAGATCGTATTGACTTGTTTCCGGCGGACCTGGAGAGACATATCAGTTAGCAATTGGCATTCGTCTACACTAAGGGTATATGGATGATAGAAGGAAATGTGAAAACGTACCATTGGTGCCAAAAAGACCACTCCCACGCCCAATGCCACAACAGTCGCCAACAGCTGCAGCTTCGAGAATCCCTTGCCCAGAATGTCGAATGCTTGGCTGGGCGTCGCGCGCGTGCCGAAGATGTCCCACCCAAAGGCGAAGACCAGGCTCGTGCTTTCAAGCAGCGTCGGGCTGGAAAGGATGTTGCTGATGCCGATGACGTCCCGCACGTGCGAAAGGTACCACTTGCCGTCAAACTCGAGATACGGGCTGTACCGCATCAGGCCCTCTTCAGCCTCATTTGCTGTCGGGTCGCGGTCCACAGGCCGGCGGGGATCCAGGAACGGGCGAGGGATGCCGACCAGGGAGTTGGTGGAGGGGAGGTAGCAGAGAAGTTGGCGGATTGTGATTCCCTGGCGGGTCTCGGTAACCCCCATGTGGGAGATCGGTTCGGGAATGACGAAGGCCTGGGAGATGACGTGCGGAAGGGGAAGAAGGTCGTGGATGCTGGAGAAGTTGGCTGCGGAGCCGAGGGACCCGCGGTCGTTGGGGATCGGGGATTCGTAGAGCTCGGAGATCACGAGCTGGTAGCCCATGGCATCGGAGGGGTGGACGGGGTGGGCCAAGAAGGAGTAGGCGAACCAGTTCTCAGAGATGGTGGAGGCGATGGGCTGGGTGGTATCAACGCCTTCTTGGGTAGTGGTGTAAAGAAGGTTTCCGGAGACGGCGTCGAGGAGGTAAAAGGTGGCGGAACTATCCCCGACGGCAGTCACGAGAACCAGGTTGGGGTTCAAGTACTTGTAGAGGACCGATCGATTACCCAGGACCTTGCCGATGGACGCCACCGGGTCGTGGGAGGGACGTGCAACGGCGCGCACGATCTTTTGCCCGGGGGCCGGGGCGAACTCCCAGACAGGCACCTTGTTGTTCGAGGCGACCCATCCGAGGACGCGACCATCGTCACTCGAAGTGACAAAGAACCCAGGTCCGCTCAATGGTTCCAGGGGAGCGCCCTTTTCGTTGATACCAATCGTGGACGGAGTGTCATCATTGCTGACAACAGCAACGGAGCGGATTTTGGTCGTAGCGGAGGTACGCTTGACAATGCCACCAGAAGTGACATTGAAAGTCACCGAGCTGCCATCGTCAGGGTAGACAGTAGCATAGCCTGGCTGGGTGATGATCGCTTTCACGTTCCACGTCTCTCCTTGCGAGGCCTTCACGCTCCAAGATACGGCTCCGTGGTTGCCAGTGTCAAGGGCATAGACCCGTCCATTTCGCGTAGCAACGACCACAGTCTTGGAGACCCCAAAGCCATCAAGGTTGGAAATCTCATCACTCAGAATACTGGTGAGGATTCGTTTGGGGAGTTCCTTCAGCCACTCTGGTAGGTGCTCGAGGTCTTTCACATGTCGCTTGACGCGGTGCAGGTAAGCACCGTAGATACTTTCATGGCCTTCGACCTGGAGTTGATGGGCCAGTTCCTCCTGCGTGTCTGCCTCGGCCCAGCTCGCAGCCTGAGCACCAGCCAAAGCTTCGTATCTGGTCCACTCGTTCTGTCCATTTCGGATTAGCTGCCAGTCCCCAGACTCCAGAACAGCAGCCGATCGGACAGCTACAGACTCGCCCTTGGCAACGACCTCGGCGACAGCGTGCAAAAAGCGCCCCTGCGGAGGGGTTTGAAGGGGCCACCTTCCAAGGATGCCGTGAGAAGCGGACGAAACCACGGTAAGTTCTGCTTCGGTGATGCGGGTAAAGAAAACGTTGGCGTCCTTGTTGCTAGTTGCGAAAGCTGACCATCCCTGCACGCGGGGTAGGCTGTAAGCCTTGCTGACAGCTTCGGTCTTCAGATCAACATGGTAGACATCGGCCCAAGAGCTCGACTCGGTTTGGTAGTGAACCAGGAAATGCGGTAGCGAGTTGAGCTGGTGGGGGGCGTGAACGACGATGGAGCGGATCTCCTGGCCGCTGGTGTTTTCGATGTTGACTGAGCTGACCTTCTTGGACCCAATCACATTGACTTTGAGCGTCTTCTGCGATTTGTCTGCCCAGACGATCAACGGGGAAGCAGTGTTTGCGCCCACGAAGAGGATGGACTCGGGACCGGACACGTCGCTTTCCGAGTTCAGGGTCACCTGGCGAGTTTGTCGGCCGGTCACGGGGTCCAGCGAGGTGACTTTCACTTTAGTACCCTTGAGAAGGCCCGACTGGAGCGAAATGTAGAAGACCTCGGTGGAAGAGGACGACACTTGAAAGGGAGTTTCACCACTAAATCCAACCAGTTGACAGTCAGCCTAGGTCCTATCTCCACTCAATAATTGAGACACCAACCTCTCATCCCTGTATTCCCACTTAACATCTCCGGACTCGCCATCCACTCGTCTCACAACACCGGTCTTGCCCGCGAACAGAGCAACCGTGTCTTTGCTAGATGGGGCCGCATGAGGGTCCGCCAGGTGGAGCAACTCCAAGTCCACCAGCGACTCGTCCACGAACCAGTTTTCCCAGACCAATTTACCATCCAGAGCACTCCAAGATGACACATAGTCACCCACAGCGCTCACAATGGAGCTGACCCCATCCGAGGCCCGCAAGAGGCCGGGCCCATGATCGGGTTGCGACGATCGCGAAACGTTCTGCCTCCAGAGCGGCGATCCATCTCTGGGATTGATCGCACCGACGAGGGAGTCTTCCGACAGAGTGTAAAGTAAGGAAGCGTTTGAGGATGACGGGGGTCTAAGGAAGAAGGTCGACTCGGCGGTGGGGACACCTAAGAGGGCGTGGTGGAAATCGACATGGTTGACCTCATCCGGGTAGATGGCGACCGTGAAGGGAACGCAGGAGGCGAGCCAAAGAAGCGTCGCCTGGAGCCGCATTATTATGACCTCGGGTGGAAACTGGTCATTTGAGGATGCGGGGGGATTGGCGGAGAAAGCAAGGATGGGGAAGAATGGAGAGAGATCCAACTGTTGTGATGTCGAGCTGGAGGGCGGCAGTATACTGGCACTACTGGAGGCGGTGATACCGATGATGCACCGGATTGGTTGACACGGAGTAGCTTATATGCAAACACCTCAGCTTGAGGTTCTATATTCGTCTCCTCTTGGCTACAACTCATCCAGCAGCCTGTTTATTGAGAATCTATCCTCAAGTTCGACTTTGGGTGTTTGTGGTGCCAACTGCCACCTGTCACGACCATAATGGCCCATGTCGATTACAAAAGCCAGGACCTGATGTGACACTATCCTTCTTGTAGCTGTGACTAATGCCTAGTATGAGAAGATAAAGGTACCATAAGCTAAAGCAGGTCTTCTGCATGGCTCCAATAACAGCTGTTCCCCTTCAAGCCGTGTGTGACACATGTCGTTGGTTGCATTAGACAACAACAAGATGAGAATCCTGGCGATGACGATGGCTCTGACTGGTCCTCACTGCCAATGCAGTGATACGAAAATACACCAGAGGAAGGAATCTCTGGGATCTGGAGGTACAGGAGGTGCATCTCATCTGCATACAACCAATGAATTGAAAGTGAATCGGCCTGGACGCCCATAGATCGCACGTCCGCCGATCGATGGCTGTCTTGGCGACGAACAGAATTGTTGGCAATGGTGACACCAGATCGTGGACCGCATCATTTTCGTCAGATTGTCAACAATGCTGCCAGCTACGAGACCAATCGTGTCTCCTAGTGGGCAAGCTGTCTTGGTGTGGGGGTTCCACAGATCAAACTTTGGTTCGATTGGCACCGTACGCGCTTCTCTGGTTCGTGGTTTACTCGACCGGGATTACCCCAATGAATCATCGTCAATGCTGCGATACCATCAATGTTTTACGACACGTGTAAAAGCCATTAAAAACGTTATCAGGAGCAAGAACATAGAATTGGCTGGACTGTACTACTCTACAAATCGAAGGATATACGTTTCCACATCGTCGTAACCTCCAACCCCGCTCCAGTGACCCCCACGGACTCCCTCAATATTGATTGGGTGTGCAGCCCCAGTTGGCACATCAATGGAGAATGAGGGGCTCGAAGCTCCTCGTGAGGGGATATAAACCCGTGGATCTGTCAAAGATTGAGAACACAACTTTCCTCTAGACCTCTACCAAACCGAAGCTCTCAGCCAGCATGTCCTTTTCCGTCCAGGGACGAACTGCTATCGTGACTGGGGCAGGCTCTGGTGCGTATATACCGACTAGAACATCCATGCGAACCATCACTAAGTTACGTAGGTATCAACCTGAGCTTCGCCAAACTCCTCTTGGAAAAAGGGTGCAACGTCCTGATCGCTGACCTGGCACTTCGGCCTGAGGCGCAGGCGGTTGTTGATACTTATAACAAGAGCCCTCGGGCGGTCTTCCAAAAAACCGATGTCACCGATTGGAAGCAGCTGGAGAGATCGTTTGAAGTGGCGGAGAAAGAGTTTGGGGAAATTGACATTGTATGCCCCGGGGCTGGGGTCTATGAACCGGTATGTCTTTTTCCACTGCCTCGTGGTCAAATGAACGTCTGTTCCCTGCTGTTGACACAATCTGACGCCGTGACAGCACTGGAGCAACTTCTGGCGTCCCCCTGGCACAGCGGACAGCCGCGATCCGCCCGACGGGGGCCGATATGCTTTGGTGGATATCAACTTGACGCACCCAATCCGTGTGACCCAGCTCGCTATCGCCCACTTTCTTCGCCATCGCGCTAGCCAGCGACCCAGGCACATTCTCCACATCTCCAGTATCGCTGGTCAGAGCCCTGCCTTGGGCACTCCGATCTACGTAGCTACCAAACACGCCATCAGTGGCCTGGTCCGGTCGCTCGCCCAGCTGGACACGGCAGTTGGGATCCGCGTGACTGCGGTGGCACCAGGTGTGATCAAGACTCCTCTGTGGACGGACCATCCCGAAAAGCTTAAGATGGTGGACCCGGCCGCCGATGAGTGGGTAACTTCCGAGGAGGTCGCCGAGGTCATGCTGGCCTTAATCCAACAAGACCAGGTCAGCGAGATCATTGGCGACACCAAGGGCCAAGGGCCACAATTTCCCGTCAGCGGAGGAACCACTCTAGAGGTTTCAAAGAAGGTGCGACCGGTCACCGCGTACAATGACCCGGGGCCCCACGGCCGAGCAGGAAATACTGCATCAGACAAAGGAAAGCTGGATGACGAGGTTTTCGGACTGCTGTCTAACCCAAGATGGGGGGATTCGAAACTGTGAGGTTACGACCATGATGATCATGTCTTGCGTGATATTGTAAATCTCGAGGAATATAGATTGAACACTGCATTGCAAGCTCAAGTTTCCTGCGGGGTTCCAGTATATTTTCCGGTTTAAAAATATCTCCCAATATTAGAATCTCCTGTCGTAGTGAAAGTGATGACACTTTAGAACAGCATCAAGGGGAAGGAGCTCTTGGCCTCATCTCCACCGTTCTTGGAGTCTCCAGCGCGACGCGACGCAGTGGATCATGACGGGAAGGAACCCGGCACACGCATGGAAAAGGTTATGACCAATCCAGCCCGAATGCGCCAATGGGTCGATCTCAGGAGTAACCAGGAAATCCCCGGTTCTCCCGGCCTTTGGGTGCAGTTGCGACTGCGTTATTGGCATCTAAGATTTCCAGAGGTTCCATCGGAACACGGTTCGCCACAGCGTCTATTGTCTTCCCCAGGAATTCGCATGATTCCTGGACCTTTCACATTTTGTTGTTCAGTTACATTCCAGTAAACTGAAGAGATGCGACAGAAGATGAATTGAGTGGACGAAAACAACGGTGGATTTGCACCGTTCGAAACGGACAGAAGTACAGGATTCTTAGTTAAGCCCGTGACCGCCTTTGTTTGCTGGTCATTCTTATCATCTCCTCTCTCCCCTCTCCCCTTCTTCCCTTCTCCTCTCTCTCTTTTTTATTTTATTTCCATATTTCTTCGGGATCGTCTCTTTCCCACCCCATTCGACCCCCCTTCCTCTCACCGAGTAGCTCGTGTGGCTATTATGCCGAATGCCTTCGTCGCGTTCTCGATGATAAGGTAGCCCAACTTTTCTGCCTTCGTGGTCAAACACCCTTATCGGCGTCTTTTACTCCGCACATTTAAATCATGTTGGATGACGAAACAACTGTCGGCGTTGGTCCGGTCAGTGCCTCGCGACATGCTTCACGAAGGTAAATTATGCGTCGTGGATAGAAACCCCCTCTTCTGATCGAGTGGTGGCTGACGGAAGCAACCGTGGTCTCTAGAAATGGAGTACGAGGGAAACGTGATGCCGGGTTTCACGGCCAGGCCAGCTTTCTTAGCTGTGTGATTAATCTGGTCAACACGAGTAAGTGTTTGAGTGATGGTCAAGTTGGTAGATGATTCCCTAATCGTGTCCTAGTCGTTGGCGCCGGTGTTCTTGCCATGCCCCTTGCCATGTCGCATATGGGAATCGTCCTCGGCGTTGTGGTGGTCTTGTGGTCGGCGACAACAGCAGGGTTCGGACTATATCTCCAGTCGCGGTGTGCGCGGTACCTGGAGCGAGGGACCGCCTCGTTCTTCGCCCTCTCACAGATCACGTACCCGAATGCCGCTGTCATTTTCGACGCTGCGATCGCCATCAAATGCTTCGGCGTTGGCGTCAGCTACCTCATCATCATCGGAGACCTGATGCCCGGTGTGGTCCAAGGATTCATTGGAGGGGAACCGGAATATGATTTCTTGCTGGACCGGCATTTCTGGGTAACCGCTTTTATGTACGTGCTTGGAGGCTGCATGTTGGACGTCGGGTTTATACTGATAGTGTCGCAGGCTGGTTGTCATCCCCCTCTCGTATCTTCGGCGATTGGACTCCCTCAAGTACACGAGCATTGCGGCTTTGGTCTCGATGGCATACCTGGTGGTTTTGGTGGTTTATAACTTCGTGGCGGGAGATATGGTGGCCGGTCGAGGCCCGATTCGTGTGATCCACTGGGCTGGCCCGGTTCCCATGTTGAGCAGTCTCCCGGTCATTGTTTTTGCGTTTACATGCCATCAGAATGTAGGATCTCCGGTCTTCGGTTGTCAGTTTGATTTTTCTAACGTTTGAGCAGATGTTTTCAATCTTGAACGAAATCGAGAACAACAGCCACTTCAGAACAACCGGCGTGGTTCTCACCAGTATCGGAAGTTCTGCTGCGACATACATTCTGGTCGCGATCACCGGTTATCTCACGTTTGGCAACAACGTTGGCGGCAACATCGTGGGGATGTATCCACCAGGCGTATGGGCCACGATCGGACGTGCGGCCATTGTCATTCTCGTCATGTTCTCCTATCCCCTGCAGTGCCACCCCTGTCGAGCCTCGGTCGACGCCGTCTCGCGCTGGCGACCGAAGTCTACGAATAGCAACGATAACTCCACCAACCGACACCCGCTCCTGGGGGCCAAGAGCAACCGACCGGTTGAGCCGATGAGCGACCTCCGGTTCTCAGTGATCACCACCTCCATCCTTATCCTCAGCTACATTGTCGCCATGACCGTCTCATCGCTGGAAGCAGTGCTTGCCTACGTTGGTAGCACAGGAAGCACGAGCATCAGTTTCATCCTCCCGGGACTGTTCTACTACAAGATCTCGTCCCCCGACTCCCTCCACCACCAGCGTCTGATGAAAGAAGACGACGAAGCGGCAGAAACCATGGTCTCCGACGACGACCTCAGCGACGACGACTTCGAGAGCGCTCAGGTCCCACTCACGGACGGCGGTTTCTTCGGCCGCAACTCCCGCCACTGGCGCCGGGGCTTACTGCGGAAACTGAGTCTAGCGCTCGTGGTGTACGGGGTAGTTGTCATGGTCGTGTGTCTGGTTACGAACTCGCTCTTTATCGCGTCACATTGATGGTTTAAAATTAGACCTTGACGGTATCCTTCATCTACAATGTGTTATCACGAACTATTATCAGAGCCAGATCGAAAGTAGCAGATACATAGCTTAGCGCCTCGGGGGTGACGACTCGATCCTTGGCCTTTATTTCTCCTCTCCCTTTTTTTTTTCTTTTTTTTTTTTTTTTTATCCTCTCTGTTTTAACAATCTACAGTCTATTTATTCATTCAGAGCAAGCAAAACGCATTGGGCTATGCAGATTCAGGTTCAGGTTACGTTATATTCAAGTCCAATACCACTATACCATTGCGTTACGTACACAAGGCGTTTAAACGGGAGGGAAGAGGGTCTGTTTTTGTTTTATTGAGATCATCAAGCCAAGCAATATTATAGCAATCCATTACGTTCAAATTAGTATTCCTACTTGACTTATTACTTAAGAATTATTATGCGTCCGTTCTAGGGTTGAGATTATTATTGGTTACTGTCTAGCGTGCTCGCTACCTTTTCAAGTATTATATTGTTTCATAGTCGGTTGCTGCTGGCTATAGGTTATATAGTATTGAACTTGCAGGATTAGATAGCTAGTCAAGGTACGGAGTGGATTCGTCCTGTGAGACGGAATGGAATTGAGAAACGGTACATGGATAGTGCTTGTGAAGAAAAGGGTCAGTGAACAGAACAGAGGAGAGGATTAGTTTTTCAGTAAATTTGATAGTGGAATGAGCAAATCGATAGAAACAAACTCATACAGATCCCATAGAATAAGATAGGGAGTAATCAATCAATCAATCGCAATCTGGGGACGATGGATGGATGGATGGATGGATGGATGGATGGATGGGGGTAAAAGTCCAGACTGGTTCTGCTGGCGATGGTGGCAAACTAGTTATTGCTCTGGTTATTCAGAATCCTCAGAATAGCCAAGAACAAATTGAGAATATCCAGGTAAAGCGCGATCGAAGCAGCAATCTCCTCCTCAACATGATAATGGCGCATGATCATCTGCGTATCAACAAGGATATAACCACAGAAGATGATCGCAATCAGTCCACTATAAACCAGCTGCACAGTTCCGCTAGCGGGGAAAAACATGGCCACGAATCCGAACAGGATCGCGAACCACAGCGCCCCAAACAGATAAGGCATCCAGTTGGTGAAGTCGTAGCGCGTCTGGCACGCGAAGAGCGTCAGCGCGACGAACATGCCGAGCGTGAGGACGAGCGCCTGCACGACGATGCGCGCGTCGTAGAAGGAGACCGCCACGCTGATGGAGTAGGCTTCGAGGATGGTGAAGCCGGAGAGGAAGAGCAGGTTCGCCGGGTAGCTTTTGCGCTTCCAGTAGGTGACGAGCATCATGCCGAGGGCGCCGAAGACGGAGACGATCATGAGCCAGAAGTTGGACTGAATCCAGGAGCGATAGGTGTCGCTGAAGAAGGAGATGGAGCTCATGAAGGTCGTGAGGAGGAGTTGCATTGTTCTGGGGGAGTTAGTTTCTTTCTTTTTTTCTTTTGTTCTTTTCTTTTCTCTTTTCTTCTACCCCGGTAGAGAAACGGTAGATGCATTTATACCGGACCTAGCGGAGGATGGGATGGAGACATACAGAATTGCATAAACCTTCCGCACGAACTGCATCCGAACGGGCAGCGTGCCCTCCGCAACCATTCCCCCAAACTAGACGCAAGTCAGTCAAGTCGCCTTATCACCCTGCACACACATCACAGCAGCACACCCCCATAGAAAACCGACCTTAAAATCATCCGGAACATTATCATCCTCGCTGCGCGGGGCCGGCTCATGACCAACGTCGGTTGCCTGATAAGACGGCGGCGGCTGAGTGTAGTGGTCGTCCTCGAAGGAGTCCCGCTGGGGAGCCGCCTCGTATCTGGTGTTCGCAGCCATGTTGCTACGTGTTAAAGCTGATCGTCGTTAATCCGAGAGGTTCTCGAGATGGAAGAGATGCATGAAGGGTTGATCGGTGGTGAGACGGGGTGATAAGCAAGAGAGGGAGGCGCCTGGGGCAGGTGACGTCGGATAAGGTCACGTGGTGGTTCTTGTCTTGGCCTTAAGGCAGATTTCCATCTCTTTTGTCAACCTTGTGAGGCCGACTACTTCGGAAGCACTTCTTCGGTATAGCAATGCCTACAGTGGCTACCACGATTCATCCATTATAATTAAACCCATTGATCAATTCTCTGCACCGGGTCATGGTCATGGTCATGTCTAAATCTAGATAGTGTCTAAATGATTAGTAACTGCTACTATGTACTGAGAAGATATTGCTACGGTAAATCATCAAGTAGCCGTCCAACGTCCATCACCCCACCTCCGCATTTCGAAAAGGGAGCTCTTCGGCGATCGCACGGTCAGTGTCTATGAATGCTCCCGATACAATTGAGCCGTCATCATCGTCACTCGTATCGTCAGGCGTATCCGCCGCTTCAACCCCAGCCGCAACGGCAGGGGACGCGGCGCCGGCCGGATTTCTCCGCTGGAAATCCTGCGTGTGTGCGTAGGTGATCAAACTGCCCACGCGGGAGATGTTGCGCGCGCGCATTGACGCACCGGGGGTGGGCGGGGCGCCCTGCTCCGGATCGGCAGGAGAGACGACCACCGCGGGGGGTTGCTCCTCCAGCTGCATATCTCCGGAGAGGAAGTTCGGCGGAGCGTGCGCGGACGGAATTTTATATGGAAGGGGTACGTCGCGCGACGCACGGAACAGGAGGACGTTGGAGCAGTGCTCATTCTCCACCCGGAAGATCGTCCAGATGCCCCTGCGGCAGACTTCGGAGAACGATACGACAAAACTGAGGACCGCGGAATGCTGGACGTCGTGTGCAAATATGGCGTAGAATATCCAGTTGAACCGGACGACCACATCAAGGGCCATGGCCGCATAGTAGACCCACACCTTCCGGAATGCGAGCGCCTCGCGCAGAAGGGGGTGCTTGGCGTACGGGTTTCCCAGGCTCCAATCCATGGCGAGGTCCCAAACGGAGACGTATACCGCGTTTAGCAGGGCGAATGTGATGAATGGGGCCTCGAACCGGGATACTCGGTCAATACGATACATGCTCAAGGTCGCGTAGTAGAGGATGCCAAACATGTACTTTCCAAAATTGAGCAGGTGTGGGAAGATATTCCTCGTGTCGGCATATCGACGCAGGCACTGTAGGGCTCTCAGGATGGATGGGACGGTTGTAAAGAATCCCAGGAGCCGGGACTCGGACGAATTGCACTGCAGGGAATTCGTCCAATGGTGTGCGTAGAGACAGAAGAAAAGCTCAATATTCTGCTCACAGTCAGCCAGCCGGCCGTCACGACCTTGCCAGGTATACTCACCCCCATACTATAGGTCTGAGAACAGTACATGTCCCCGAGGAAGAAATCCCGAAACTCCACCGGATAGAATCCGGCGAGAAGGAGACGCCACTGGGTCTGGTCAGCATTGCCTGATATACGGAGAATATAACACGTACGTTGGAGTAGGCCCACCACTTCCGGCTTCGGTGATACAGCACACGCGCGGGCAGAAACAGAATGCATACTGTCAGTCCCACCAGGATCACTGGCCAGTAAATATAACAGTCGTTGTGTGACAAGAAATTGAGCCACATGATGAGGCCCAGGAGGAACATGAAAAACGATGGGAGCTAGCACGAGTCAGAAAGCATCAGGAAGAGGAACTGCAGTGGGTCATACTTCTGTCAATTGTCGCCAATCCAAGGCATATCGCGCGTCATATTCGAATATAAAGACATAGTTGATTTTCGATCTCGTCCAGACCAGACAGTCTAGACAAAACAACAAGAAATGAAAGACGATAAGGAAATAGCCACCATAGATCTGGAGGAGATAACTGGTATGCATTTTGATGGTAGCATCCGAACCATTGAAGTGCTGGCCGGCGTAGATCAAACCCTGGATCCCAAACAGCACGCCGGCCATCAGGAGAAGGCCGGAGCGGAAGGTGTTGGGCGAGTAGTCAGATGTCTTCTTGACTGTGCGCCGCAACTTGGAGGCGGCAATCTTTCGGTTCCCGCGTTCAAAGTAGCGGGCGTAGAGATCCTCCGTGGCCGTCAGAAGATTCTCCGTCACTTCACTCTGCACGAACCACGCCTTGTTGACCTTCTCGGACATGTAGCGCATGGTGGGGCGAGCGTCGACGACCTTGTCGTACTTCTTGTTGATTTTCCGGAAGGCCGTCCGATTGAGGTAGGCATATCCCTTGAGCAACTCCACGCCCCGGTAGTATTCTTGCAGAGCGTGTTTCAGCTTGCGTTTGGCCGAGCGGTAGGACACCTCGGTGTTGGGCGATTCTACTGGCACTCGGCGGTTGAAGTCGCTGCGGTTCATGGCACCCTCCGCGTCTCGGGGCGGGAAGGCCGCCGGGTTGGCCAGGCCCGCGAGCGCCTTGGAGTTCTTCCCGATCCGACGACCTGTGAAGGCGCCCTTGATGCGCTGACCGCCCAAGTGACCGAACCCCGTCGGTTGGGGTTTGTCATCGCCTTGCGGTTGAGCCTGGGCCTTGCCCAGGACCTCCTGGATGCGCTGGTCCCGCATGATGTGCAGTTGCTTCCGAAGGACGGCCAGACGCGCCGTGGATTCTTCCTCCTTGAGCTGGTAGAACGACTCGATCTTGCCGAGTTCGCCATCCAGAAAGGCCATGAATTCATCCTGCCGCCGCTCATACTCCCCCATCGAACCGCCTGCTTGTGCCCGCTTCTCCGGCGATTCCCAATCCGGGTGGGTGAAGACTCGCTTCAAAAGTTGGGATGTTCTGGTGGTCGACGGGCCCGGGTTCCCTTTCTCCGTTGGGTTCGTGGCAGTGCGTCTGAGGGAGGGACTTGGCCCGGTTGTCCCCGCCGGGATGGTCCTGGTGCTACCGTGTCGCGACACGGAGGGGGAGGGAATTCGCGGGGACGCATTGTGGGGGCCGTGTCCTTTGGGGGAAAGTTGGTGGTCGTGGGAGTCAACGGCCGGGTCGATGGCCGGGTCCGGGAGCTCGAACGAAGCTACATCCGACGACGGAACGTGCTGGGGCGGCGTTGCTAGGATGCTGCCGTATGTCCCTGGGATGGCCGAGAATCGCGATCCGGGCATACGCAACGGGTGGCGCTCGGTCCGCCGTCCTGGCGTGGAGACGCGGCCGGTGCTCCGGGCGGGCGTCGCCGCCGGGTTGTATGCCGGATCGGTAGCCTCCCATTCTTTGGCGGCTTGAGACGGGGTTGACGAAGGGTGAGAACGGGCCGTCGGGTCGTTGCCATACGACGGTGTCGCATCATGGGGCAGGGAAGGGTGGCTGGAGCTCCGATTGGCTTTTTGCAGGGCTCGCGCGATGGCTTTGAGTTTCTTTTTCCCCGTCTGTACCAGATGTCACCGTTAATGTGCGACCATGACGGCGGGGATCACGTTCGGTGCCTCGATGGCTTCCCTCGCACCCACCTTGTAGTCCATATACTTCGCCCGCCATTCCGGAACGAGTTCCTGGTCCAATTCCCTTTTCGCAGAAAGGAAAAGTTAGACACGATGCGAAGCAATGAGATCGGATCTTGCGTGCGTAACCTACTTGGCAAATTTCATGCTGGACGGGGCGTGACGTGGGCAGGCATGACAAAAGGGGAAGACAATCGTCCCTGGCAGAAAACTCGTGAAGAGCTGCGAGCCAATTTAAACCAGCGTCGGTTAGTCCACCCGAGGCTCAGCTGAAACGAAGAATTTAATTTTTTGTTTTTTTATTTTTATTTTTTAACCCTGTCGCGATTGCGCTGTAAGGCTGATTCGGGGGGGACAGGTCGTAGTGACACTGGTGTTTGTCTGCGCTGCAGGATCCCCACAGCAAAGATAGGAGAAAAAAAAAAAAAAAACAAGATGGATTGGAGGGGGAAGTGGAAGATGAGGTGTCATAAAAGAAGAAGAAACGAAAGAGACAGTCAAGAAAAGAAAAGACAGGAAGAAAAATAGTGGTCAAGAATCCGAGCCAAAAGGATCACGCCAAATGACGGTCTATCAAAAACTTTCAATGCGGCGATGACGATAAAGAACAGGGTTGTCGGTGCCTCAGGACGGAGAGGAAAGACAAACCAATCATGTCACGGGAATCCAGACCAACAGGGCCTCTGATAGGCCTCGTTGGACACACGTGCATTTTTTTTATTTTCATGAGTATGTTACTCTAGCTTACTTTATTTAGTTTGGTTTTATTTGTTGTATTTATTTAATCTATTTTCTATAATTTGATTATCATCCTTATTTGTAGAATGGAACTGTGGGGTCCCAACAAGTGGATCGAGATTTCTTCTCTCCAGTCCGGGTTTCTTTCCGAACCCATCATCCTCAGGCAGCCAGAGCATGTGATTGCTTGTCTATCAAAATCAAAGTGGCGATGAAGTCGTCCACCGTCCTTTCTGACCCCGGTCAACGGATTTCTCCGATTGACGTCCAGAAGCGGATGATCCGACTATCTCTTTCTGGATTAAACATCCACATAATTGCCAGCTAGGGGTGGAGATGGTTTATCCCCAGGAATTCTCCCAGAAAACCTTACGTCCCAGAAGTGGAGGTCCGAGGAGAAGGACATCTTCCCTCTCCCGTATTCTTCCATTCCAGACAGTCGTCATCACATCAAAAAGCGCCAGCTAATCACAGTGGAGGAAACCATCCCCCCAAATACCAAGTCACCGCTTGCAATCAGCACAGCCATCGTGAGGATTGGAACGCAGAGGATGGTACTGGTCAGCGTAGAGGTGTGGTTCGCATAATGCTCGTCATACATGTCGTAGACATTCTTCTTGGCGTGGTGTTGCGCGACACTCCCATCCATCCCTTCTGTCTTGGCTGGCTTCTCAATCCCACCGAGGAAGGAGTCCGACAGGAGACTCCTTGGCGACGGCGTGGCTGACTGGCTTGCCTGCCCGACAACGTGGCCAACGTGACTCGGTCATGTAACCCTAAAAAAAAGGAACGAAGGGGGGTAGGGGTGGGCCCGGTGGGCGTTGTGTACGCATGTATTTACTCCTTGCGCTTGGAGGGTCAGTCCTCGGAAGGGCCTCATACCTCGAATGAGGCTGCACCAATGGAGCTGGTGAAGCTTGCTCTTGTGTGTCTCTTGTCATACACCTGGTGAGCATTATCAAACTCTCCTGTTGGGATGTGTCAGACCGTGGATTCCCAACGGATGGACAGCTCAAGATTGTTGGAGTTGGTCAGCGGGGACTGCACAGGAGGCAACTCAAGTCTTATCCCAGCTCCAAGTCAAACGTATGAGTATGGAACGGTATATGGAACATGCAGAATGGATAATCGAGTGATGATTCTGACTGAGGCAAACAGGGCGCCTTATTATATGATCTCAGATATCCGTCTCAGTCTCAGTCTCAATCCAGGTTCTAGTTCGAAACCGTTCTTCTACTCTAGTTGACAACTGCACCATGCACCAGTTTGCTGCTTATACTGTTAGAATGGCCTCGGCGGGATCCTCATTCAACAGCCATCCGCTGTCGCCTCAACAACCATTGCATCTATTGCAAGAGGTATACGCACAACGTTACTCAAACAACCTACGAAACCAGCAAGACCCTCAAAACGGCAACGAGGCAATTCGCTATAGAATTAACATTCGGCCTTGACCAACCCCCCTTACATCATCTCCAGCGGGGAGCGCCATACAGGCGCCACATCGCGGGTGGAGAGACTGTGCGTAGTACACCGACACAGGCGGGCACAGCGACGAGGTAATCACATCTACATATCGCATCTCAAACATCACTCAGTCTGTCTCAGTATAATTTTCCCCTAGCTGTGGACCCGACCCGTCTAGTCCCAGCTAAGCTTCCCCTTCCAAGGCTTGTCCTCGCCCTATGGCCGATCGTCGGGGTCGAGGCAGTGGTGGAATCGTCGTCGCAGGTTGCCTTCGAACTCGAGAGTCGGGACCACCCTGTGGCAAAGCGGGTGGGCCAAATGTACGGTACCTGGGAAGGTCTGTGAGACGAAGTGATATAGCATTGCGGCTCCCAATTCGATAGTAAGCCGATGTGGCCACAGCTTGCTGGCGCGGATTTATCTGGCGCCCTTACATAAGATAGGTCACCAATGTCATAGCTTGCTGCATATTACCCACTAACTATAGATACGGGCATATACTATAGATAGGGGCATTGATACTGAGTCGGGGATGAGTAAAGATGGATTATCGTCGAGCAGACTAGCTCAACATCGGACTACATGTGTTGTATCTCTATCTGTAACCGACGTACAACTCCACCTGCATACAGATCCCAACCATCCAGATGGCCACGACCATCGCTACGAGATAAGCTATGTAACCTAAGAAAACACAGCAAAAGCAAACCCAAACGCTTCGAATCTAAAACCTGATTTCATCCCAAGCTCACTCACCGATCAACATGCCGAGTCCGCTTTAGCGAGGTAGTGTGTCACATTGATGGCACTGGACTGCAGTGCAGACACTGCATACACGAGACTTTACTATATTCGGCGAGTTTTATCTCGCATACACTTGTGCTTGTTGCTTGCTCGGTTGCTGGAAATAGTTTGGAGGTATCATATTGATATATATCAGATCTTGGCTGAAGTATAGTAGATGTGGAATACATACAGTACAATATATGGCGGCTAAGATAGGAAAGGAAACCTTACGTCATATCAGAACACGGGTATGGAATTATTTTCAATTCACCACCACAACTACCAACCTCATTCTGATCACTATTGCACACCACGCCGACTCTCTACCTACTCTACTCTCTCTACACAACATCCAAACACCACCAAACAATACCAATACAACCAAAAATGCCACCGACCCGCCCCCCCACCCCTACCGACTTCCCCCCAAACCTAACTCTAACCCTCACCCCTCCACCACCCCCATCAACACCACCACCCACCTCAGCCACCACACCACCATCAAGACCACCAACAAACATCCTCCTCCTCCTCCACGGCCTAGGCGACACCCTCCCGCCCCTAACCTCCCTCGCGCAAGCCCTCCACCTCCCCGAAACAACAATCCTCACCCTCCAAGCCCCCACACACCTCCCCCTCGACCTCCCCGGCTACCACTGGGGCGACGACATCTCATTCGACTCGTCGACCGGCGCGCTGGACATGGATGCAGGGTTTGAGCGCAGTAAGCGGCTTATCAACGATACCATCATCCGCGATACTCTCGTTGGAAAATGTGGGTATGCGCTGCGCGAGATATCGCTCTTTGGGTTGGGTCAGGGCGGGATGTTGGCTTTGTTAGCTGCTAGGGAGTTAGACTTACCCTCCGCCTCCGCCGGGGGTAGTTCTGGTGGCGGTGGTCGTAGTGGAAATAGCACTCTAGGCGGGATAATCTCCATCGGCGCGCCCTTCCCGCTCTCAAGCGCGGGGAATTCAAAGCAAGGCAGCAAGAACCGCACGCCGGTATTACTCGTCGCGGGGCGGGATTCGCCGGCTGTGAGCGATGGGGCAGTGAGGAGGACGCAGGCGGAGTTTGAGTTTGTGGAGGTGCATCGGTATGCGAGGAGGGGGGATGGGATGCCGAGGAGTAGGGAGGAGATGGGTCCCGTGATGGGGTTTTTGGCGAGGATATTGAGGAGTTGGGCGGGGGTTCCGGCGGGGAGTGTTGAGGTTTCTTGATCTATACTCGTGTGGATGTGTATGTAGATATGTATGTATATAGGTGCCTGGTTACGCTGTACTATACGCTTACTGTGAGGATAGATAGGAGGAATAATGAATGATGAGATCAGGTAAGTATTGTTGTTGTACAATGAAGCTACTAGTATGAACCTACATGAAAGTGGTCGGGTCTAATCTACTGCACCCCCTCCAACGCTTTTCTCGTCCGCGAGAGCGTCTCGCGCGCTTCTCGCTCAGAGACCTCCCCCTCGCGACGTCCCCCCTCGCGCACCACCGTACCCAAGTGCTCTTCCGTGGCTAGAAGCGCCGTGCGGCCCTCCTCGCGCACTTCGTCTTCCCAGAACTCTCGCGCCGCTCCCCATTGTTTTTGCTGTCGGCGGAGCGAGTATGCCAGACCCACGGCCGCTATGCTGCCGCTCTCGTAGAAGGAGGCTGTCGGGATGGACAGGTAGGCGAGGGCGGAGAGTGCGGACGCCAGTGTGGTGGTTGACATGCTGAAGAGGACGAGACGCTGGGCGAGCGCTTGTAGAGATGGTACTGTCGTCTCTAGGAGGCGCGTGCGACTGCGGGTGATTTGCGTAGGCCAGGGACTGATCTCTGGGGTGGTTGTCGGAGGATCTGTCGCCGCGGCGTCAGATGTAGCCAATATTTGTTCTTCAGATGGCTGCGGCATCTCCGGCAGATTGTCAAGACCAGCCTGCTGGAATTTGCCCGCCGTCCAGATCACCTCCTTCTCCGCCCGACGCAGGTACTTCCTCTCCAGGATCTCCGACGTGATCATACCCACGTCGTCAACCCGCCAGAAGAGCTTCCACCACGCGAGGCCCCTCCACCGCTTACTCGCGAAGCCCTCTTCCAGAGCGCTGCGCAGCTCCGAGTGACCCCGTTCGGCCCACGTCGTCAGCTCGCGGCCCATGCTCGCGCGGACGGCATCGGATACCGATTCCGCCTCCAGCTCCTGCGCGTTTCGCAGCTCTTTAGCGGCCACGCCGGCCTCGGCGGCGTCGAGCAAAGCCGTGATCAACGTCCGCAGCGACGGATCAAGGTGGCCGGTCTGCGTCCGCAGTGCCGACACCCAGTCCACGACGGGCTGCACCCCGCTGCTGTTCCACCCGCGCTCGTACAGCGTGGCGTTCTGCACGGATTCGCGGAACTTGGCCAGGGCGTCGCTCGCCTGGTCGACGTCCACGAAGGCGACGCGGTCGCTGTGCTTCTGCGAAGCGTTGATCGGCAGCTCAATGGCCCCGTAGACCGACTCCGCCTCGCTTTGCAGGTCCGAGCGTGCGAGCAGTCCGCTGTACGCGAGTAACCCGTCCATCCCGCTGCCGCACACGATGGTCCGGTGGACGGGGTACCGGACGAAGTTGTGTTGGCCCGAGTGCGACGTCTGGATCGTCACGGTCGGAACGAGGAAGGTGTCTGCGCTGAATTGGGAGTGGGCCGATTTCGTCTCGGCGCCCACAGTCGACACCAGGATCTCGAGATTGCCTCTTTTCAAAATGGGGGAGGGCACTGTGATCGTCGGGAGGAGGTTATTCGGGATTGACTCGAACGTGTCGCCATAGCTAGTCACAAGCACATTCATGTTAGCGAGCTTTCTTTTCTTTCTTCCCCTTCCTTTCCTTTTCCCATGTTTCCATATCACCACCGTCAAAACAAAATCACTCACCGAATCAGCAACCCCTGCGTCAAATCACCATCCGTAGCATCCAAAACATCCTCCCATCCCTCCCGCTCGCCCAACGGATCCGCCAACAGCAAACGAACAAGTTTGCGCGCAGCCACAGCATCATTCAACCCCAAAACTATCCCAAAGTCAGCCCACACATCCATCCAAAAAAGAGACGATTCAAAGGCAAACCCCACCAGCAACTCTAATCAACGGAGTTTCCGTCTCCAGCCCCCGAAGTGCAAGCTGCAGCCGACTGATATTGACCTGCTCCGGCGCAACGTCATTGAGTTTGCTCAGCCCGCCGTACAGTTCGCGCAGGCGCGGCGGGACATGTCTCGCTCCGTGGACAACGGATGATGCCGTTACCGGGCGAGGAGCAGCGGCGGCTGTCGACGGCGGGGTCCAGGTGGATGAGAGGCGGGCGGTGGTCGCCGCCCCTTGGGTGCGGATGCGGCGCGTGGGGAGGCTGCGTCGGTGGATGGCGCACGATGGGCAGTAGAAGTCGGTGGCGGTGGTGTCTCCTGCACGCGACAGGCTCTTGGAGAGCGAGCCGCGTATTTTTGGAGGCATTGGCTGTGAATTGGAGGGGGTGGTGAGGGGGTGGGAAGAGGAGGGTTATTTGGTGATAGGCTGGCCGAGCAGCGGATGAGGTTTACCGTTTGGGGGGATTCGGTCTTGGCGGGACTGATCGGGTGGGTGAAGTATGTATGTACGGTCACCATCAACAAGAACAATCATATCAAACTGACTATTCTGTGTGTTCTGTAGTCCTTTTGAAAATTAAATGGTCTATTTTCTACGCTTGAAATTGAAACCATGCTCAACGCTGGCAAGTCATAATTTATCGGTTCATCATCTCATACGCAAGACGTCACAGACGCCTTGGGCTCCGTGCAGACGGGAGTCCCCCGTTGCATCGCCAGTAAGTACATACAGGAGTCGCTCGTCCTTTGATAACAAGGTCAAGGACCCAGGTCGGGGTCCCCGTGGCGAATGAACCCCTCTCTACACCCGTCTATACAATTATGGAGCCAATTCTCCATGATATTAAGATGTCTGCATTGAACGCTCATCCAACAAACTGTGCGTGTTCATGCTCACGATTCGTCGGCTGCGTCCCGCTGTCGCCGAGTTTTATTCGAACCCGCCGACCTAGCATGCGTTAGACTTTTGTCCTTGGGGGAAGTTAAGATAGATAAGAACTCACATGCTAATCCGTCGCGCCACCGTCTCCAGCCCCGCGTCATTATCCGCTTCGTGGTGAGCACGCTCCAGGGCCACCCGTCGGTCCTCTTCGCTCTTCCGGAGGACCTCCTCCTGGGTCGGAGGCAGACGCTCATTCTGCAAGTCCACCTGGCGCGCATCCTCGAAGTTGTTGATCGCCTGCTTGATCCCTTCGGCGCCCAGCATCAGAGTACCCGCCGGGAGACGGCCGCCCGCCGCGGTCTTGAGTTCGGTGACCTTCTCCGATTCCTCGCGCAACACCTGGAAGACGCGGGACAGTCGCCCGATGGCCAGGATCTTGTTCTTGATGGCGCGACGCTTGAACTCGCTGCTCTCGACATCCATCGGCATGGTCGGAGAGAAGGTCGGTTCCGTCGCGGAGGTCGGGGTCTCGTCCTCGAGCTCTTCCTTGGAGCAGGTGTTGAGGATGGCGATGAGCATGTCGGTGATCTTCTCACCCACGAAGGGGAGGGACCACGTGAAGACGTCCATGAAGTTGGGCAGCCAGTACGGGTGCGGCGTGCAGTTGAACTGGCGGATGTTCATCACGTTGTTCTCGTATTTGAGGACGGCGGCCTTGTTGTTGTACACGTCCAGGTAGTTGGGAGCGCTGAAGATCGTCATCACGCTGGGGAAGCCGGTCGTCCGGGTCTTGCGGTACATGCGGTAGCCGGCATCCTGCGCTTCGTGGGCTCGGATGATGGAGAGTAGGTTGTTCTTCTCCAGGAACGCGCAGGCGGCCGGGTAGGAGAAGAAATAGGAGCATCCGCGAACGCTGTTGTGGATGAAATAGTCGCCGGTCTTCTCCTGGCCAAACTCCTCCAGCGGATCGGCCCACAAGATGTCGCACATGAGACCGTGGGTGGGGGGCTCGCGGAACCGATCAATCTACAAACGTCAGCACATCACGAACAAAAATCTTAAGAGGTGAAAACCACGCAGAAATGCAATGACGTACCGCCTTGATATCCTCCAGGGTGTGCATCTCCGGGCTGAGACCGCCGTGGATGCAGAGAAACTGCTTGTTCATGACGGCGGCGAGGGGCAGCGAGCAGAAGGATTCGATACACGCCTCGTAGACGCGCTCGCTGTATTTGTGCTTGCACTCGAGTTTGAAGGTAAAGTAGTCGGTCAAGTGGCGACACTCGTGGTTGCCGCGCAGAAGCCACAGCGTATTGGGGTACCAGATCTTCAGGGACCAGAGATAGAGAACGCACTGGAGGGGGACGGTTAGCGATCGCGCGAACAAACCAATCCTCCAGGGAGATGGAGCTGGTTATGACGGACCTCAATGCTGAAATACCCTCTATCCACGTAGTCACCCAGGAACAAGTATCGGGTCTCGGACGGATCGCCGCCGACCTCGAAGAGCTTCATCAAATCATAATATTGGCCGTGCACGTCACCGCAGACGGTGATGGGGGCGTCCATCTCCAGCAGGTTGGGTTCGGACCGCAGCAACTGCGAGCCGGCCTGTATGATCCATAGCGCCTGGTCCTCGGTCAGACGGCCTTCGCGATAGAAATGCTGCTTGAGAAACTGGAGGTTCGGTTTGGACGGGTCGTCAGGAGACCAAAATAAGTCGTCGGGCGGGGTGTTGAGCGCGGGCGCTTGCACTTCTGCTCGGGGTTTAGCAACGATGGGGGAAAGAAAAACAGATCACATCGAAGATCTGTATTGGACTGAGCTATACCTTTAACGACTCGTTCCGTGGTGGACACCTGGGTGCCATCTTCCATGGTATGTAAGGTGAAGTCGATCTCCGGGACCGGGGGCTTCTCCGTCACCGCTCGCACGATCGATCGATCCATCTTGGGCAACGAAATGAGGGGGAAGGGGGAGAGCGGGGGGGGAGGGAGGAGGACCGAAGAGGTTTGGGGGAAGAAAAGAGAAAAAGGAGACGAAAATCGACCAATCCACCTGGAGATGGAATCGGCAAAGGAAGAGACGAAAAGGGGAAGAGGAAAGAAAGGAATTGCGCAGAGACCAGTCGACTTGTTTGTTTGGAGGTGGGGTTAAGCGCGGCGGGACTTTTAAGTTTAGTGTACTTGATAGGTAACCAGAGACCAGGAGACTCTAGGTCGAGTAAGGCTGAGAGAGGAGGGGAAGTCACTGTCGAAGAGGGGATCGATGAATCTATACCAGAAATATTGGAGGGGTCTACTGGTAGAGGAAAAAGGAGGGGAAAGAAGAGGGAGGCAAATGGGAGAGGGGATGAGGACAGGTACGATCACGAAGAGTATGAACGAACTGATCCACAGAAAGTAAGAGAGGAGGAAGATCAATAAGATGAAGTCAAGAGAAGAGAGAGAGAGAGAGAGAGAGAGAGAGAGAGGAAGAGAAGAAGAAACAGGATGAGAAGAGAAGAGAGAAGAGAAGAGAAGTTGGCTGATACGAACAATACTTGATGGTTCGTTGGCCGATCAGCTGAAGAGCTGAAATGAACCACGAACCATTGATTGATAACTATGATGTATCTTCTATTTTATATGGATTAAGGATGTATATCATTATAGACATTTTATATATATCTATAATATAATATATAGCGGAATTTAATCAAGTTATAAAACTTATTCAATATAAACCAAACGATATAATGGTCAAGTATATCATTATAAATTATAAAATACGGTATTTCAATTACCAGAATCTGGAGAAGCCGTGGGTTCCCCTCAGGCATCTCTCTTACTTACTCTTCACTTTCCTACTCTTCTCTCTCCCTCTCTCTCCAGTCAACACCCCAGTCAACAACTAGTGTTCACCATGTATGAATCCTACCGTATGTCTCCATCCCAATCGAAGCTTTCCCTTCCATACTAACAATCCAGGTCCTCATCCCCTCCTCGCCCAGGTCCCCTTGACCGTCTCCCCATTCATTAACCTCCCCACCTCCGTCACCCTCCCCTATACCTACAAATCCGTTCCCTCCACCCTACCTCCCTCCGTCACGGTAGATCCCAACAACCCAGATGCCACCCCCCGCTACATCATCTCCTCCAGCGGCGAGCACGCCGCGTCTCCCGAGGAGATCCTAGCCTCATGCCAATCCCTCAAGCAACACCTGAACAAGATGCGCTCCGACGCCGACCAGGCCATCCGTGCGTGGGAAGAATCCATCACCCAGCGGGAGCTGGCGGAGAAGCGTCGTCTGGCGCCTGGTTGGCTGGACCGGGAGGAAAAGCTGCTTCGACCGACGAATGCGCCCACCGGGCCCTCGTCGCAATCGCATCCCGACCAGCCTAGTCTGCTCGATAGTAGCGACGTGGCTGACTCTGGGGCCTCCCGTTTGCCGTCGATGAAGCCACGTGATGAGGGGGAGGAGCTGGATCGGGCGTTTGGGGGTTTGGGTCTGAAATCGGGTGGTGGATGATTCCATCTGGAGGACAGTACTACTGTCCGATAAGAGCATCTGTTCTCTTTCCGGGAAACGGCCGTGGAATTGTGTTACCGCAAGATCATATGCCGTCTGCACGAGCCATCTCTTGCGGGATTCCCATCGCTACGGTGGAGTCTCTACCTTCGTGCGTGGCTGAACATGCGAGGCTAGATTCTCTCTTGCTTGCAAAAACCAATGGTCTGACATCGATGGGCCGGCTGTTTGAACCATCACGCTACGCCTCTTTCGCCACTTCGAACACTGAGCCGGTGGCGTCCAAGAGCACGTCCTGCGGGGTCGAATAGTACCGTTCGTACCCCCCAATGGCTCGAAGCTCGACTAAGTCGACGACATTCCTATGGTCGCGAGTCTCTTCTATCGCAAGCCCATCTTGTAAATGGGACATGCTACGAACGTGGGCACATCGATCGCCCTCAAACTATGCGAAGACTCCCAGCAGTAGCGGGGTCCGCGGGGTCGACAGAATAGTCAACATAGAAACTTAATGGATATGAAAATACCAATCTCTAAGGTCAAATAAATCGCATAAACCTAGTATTTAAAATACCCATATGAAACACATTATAGTACAGCACCACTCATCATAAACGAGAAGACATAAACGAGCCCCACGGCCCGAGCTCCAGTTCCAAACCCAGCTCCGCCGCAGCTCCAAAGTTCCGCAAAACCCAACCATCTTCCTCACCACCACCTCTACCACCACAGCCATTCCATTTGAACTGCCAACCCAATCCGAATTTAAAAAGAAACAAATATAGAGAAGAAGAAAAATGGAATCCCTCCACACACCCCCCGAAACCTCCTCCTTCGTCCTCCTCGCCGATCACCAAGCGCGCACGCCCTCCTCCTTCCACTCCGGCCCGCCAGTCCTCCACTACCACAGCAAATCATGCAAGCTCGTCGTTCAGGACTCTGATCTGGCAGCTTCTCCTGCGCTGGGTGCTCTTCGCGGTCAGGCCGCAGCCGGCGCAGCAGGAGTGAATGGGTCCACCTCCGAAGGCGAAAACCAGCTGGTGATCGAGGGAGTGGACGTGTGGGTTACGTCCGAGTGAGTCCCTTCACCTCTTTTTCACCTTACCCTCTATGGATTATATCAAGCTAATCCTAATACGCTGCAGTAAATTCCTCCTGTACAACCCTACGCCCGCCGTCTCCGCCGGCGTCGCCATTCCCTACCCGTCCATCTCGCTACACGCCATCCAGCGCCTGCGCCTGCCCACAGACTCAGAATCCGAAGTCCAGGGCCTGTACATGCAGATCGCGATGCCCCCATCGCAGCAAGCCGTCGACGACGAGGAGGAGTGCATCACCATGACAGTCGTTCCGTCCACTCCCACGCCCACACCTACCCCATCCACCACGGAAGAAACGCCCAGCACCTCCGAAGAACAAGAACCCGAGTCCCCCATTCAAAAACTCTACGCCGCCGTATCCGCCTGCTCAAACCTGCACCCGGACCCCGTCGAACCAGGCGACGAAGAGGACGACGACGAAGACGAATACGACGAGGGTCTACTGTCAACGGGCCTCGTCTCAGCGGGCAACGCGCAAGGCGGCATGCCGCCTCCGATGGACGGCAGCTCGGGGTGGATTACGGCGGAGAACATGCATGAGTTTTTCGATGAGGAGGGGAATTGGATTGCGGGGGGTGAGGAGCCTTCTTTGCCTTTGGGGCCTGGGGCTGGGTCGGTGAGGCAGAGGGGGGAGGGAGGGGAGGATGAAGAGATGGGGGATGTTGGTGGGGAGCGCGGGGAGGATGAGGGTGGGGAGGAGACGAAGTGGAGGAGGACGGATTAGTTTTCTTGCTTTTGTTGGGGGTTTTTCTACGTTGGGTATGTGTGTGTGCTATGGTATGGTATGAGTATAAAAATGATAAATCCATCCTGGTGGGTGAGGTAATTGAATGATATGGTCAAAACGTGAATGAGATTAAATGTAGCAACAATTATCCCCGCATTAATATAAGATGTGTAGATTGTAGGTGCAGAAAGCAAAAGAAGAAAAGAAGAATAAGAAGGACAAAACACACACTTCAAAGATAGTATAAACCCTATATTTAAGACCACGCATTTCACAGCGCAAGTGGATATCAAAATCGAACATTCCCGCAAAAGAACGCCCAAAGAACACAGCCAGAGAATACACCTCAAACGAAAAAAATTGAACAACAAAGGGCCAGCCAAAATAAGAAAAACAAACCTATCACCAACGCCATCCATACTCCCCCGATTGAACCAAAAACTCCCCTACAATCACATATCAAAACAACGCATGCACCAGCCAAACCAACCCCCCAATCACTCCTTCAAAAACCCATCCCCGTCATACAAACTCCCAGGCGTAGCCGCCCCAATCCCCAATCCAATCGCCTTCTTCGTCGGGGTCGTGAAACTCTGCCGTGAGGAGGGCCGGCGCGGCTTGCGCTGCTGGCTGGCGCTGGCGCTGGCGCGGCTCTTGGTGCGTTCGGGGGGTCGTCGCGGAGAGGTATCTGGGAGTTCGACGGGTTCGTCGGTGTGGAAGGGGTTTGTTGGGGGTTTTCGCGCGGGGCTTTTGCTGTCTTCCCAGATTGGGACGATGATGTTGTTGTTGTTGTTATTGTTGTTGTTGGGTTTGGTGTTCGGGCTGGAGGTTATCTTGGGGATATCGAGCTGTAGCTGCTGGGACGACGACTGTTTCTTGGAGGTTTGGGTGGATTTTTCAGAATAATCAGTTGGTTCGCTGGTGCTGCGCTCGTGGAGTGATGTCGGGGACGGCGCGTTGCTTCTAGTGCGCTGGAGTGAGCCGGTCGATATCCGCAACTGCTCTCTTCTCGTGGTATGGCTGCGCGAGGATTGCGCAGGCGAGCTGGCTGCTATTCCTGTGGGCTGGGTGCTCGTGCTATCCCCGAGTGGACCTGACGAGCGACTTCTGTTGCGTTGCGTCGGTGACTTTGCCGGCTGGCTGCGCGGCCCTTTGACGATCGAGCGCCGGGAGCCCCTAGATCCGAGAGGGTTTTCAGGCGCGGTTGGCGAGACATTCGAGTTGGTGATCATCCATGCTGAGGCGCTCTTGTCTGGGGAGGGCGTCTGCGGTAGATGTGTGACTTCGGTGGTCGGCAGCATGGTGGTCTGGATTTCTGGTAGGATCTTCTCTTTTTCTACGGGGATTGCCATGGTTATATCGATTGTGCTGTCCGTTGAAGGTCCGTTCTTGTGTTTCCTCGTCCGTCCGGGGCTACTGGTATTTCCAGCGGCTTGTTGCCCTTTTGGAGTGTCGCTGCTTTTGCGACCCGTGGAGGAGACGGTAGAGCTGAGCGCGAGATTGGGCGTGGTAAGCTCGGGGACCTCTGGCCGGCTCATATCAAGCTCCTCTCCATCCTCCGGTTCCTCTACCATGGGGGAGAAGCCCGGCCCGCCAAAGGTGATGGGGGGGTGGATAGAGATGCGCACGCAGTTCTGTCGACGATGGCCTTTCCGTGGGCCGCTGCCCCCTTTGAGAGCGGAGGGAAGCGGCGGCCTGAGATGGCCGTAGGAGGCCGGCACAACGCCTTCCGGGAGCAAGATATTGTCTAGCTTCCTAGAATTGCCGTACGCGGTGTATCCACCGCCATAGAAAGGGTCTACATCTCTTGGGGGCCCCCCATACACGGGATGTCTTTGCAGCTGGCTGAAATGTGGCACCAAGGCCGCGTTCTGGCCCACTGCGTTCAGCGGAGGGATGCGGTTGAAATCCATGAGCGGCACCAGCGAGGCGTCTCTTTTGGGGTGGGAATTGGCCGAAAGGGACTCACTTCGGCGCGGGGGCGGACTGATTCGGTCCATCGACTGGGATGGGCTATGTGCGGTCAAGCTGCGGCGTGGCGAGGTGCGGTCCGGTTCGAGTTTGCGACCCTCTTTGGTCGGGGAGATCGCAGGAAAGAAAAATTGAGGAGGACCTGCAGTCTGCGCAAGTAAGTTCCTTCGTTCGTATTCCGTGCGCCCAACGTCATTGGCGCTGTATGGTGCAAATGTAGGACACGGGGGCAGATGCGGAGACGTGAAGTCACTTTCCATGGCGGCGTAGTTCTGTCGACTCTCATCCAAGATGGAGCTGTCGGCTGTGTCCAGACTCAAAGAGGAAAAGCACATCGAATCGTTCTTCGACAGCCGGAAGCGATTTGGCGGATAGGCACACGGAGGCGGAGGCACTGGATGCTCTGGCATGGCTCCAGCCGTCTGGGCAGTGATGCTGCCTCCCCGTACTCGGCCTGTCGCTTCATGGCTCACTTCGATCAGCGGGAAAAGGCCGTTGGGGCGTTCATGCTGACGGAGTAACGGAAACACGCTTGATGTCGGATAGGTGATAGTGGGATCGGGGTTCGCCATGCTTCCGTCATCGTTTCTCTCGGGAGTCTGCCGGGGAGTCGTCTCGGTGGGCAGTTCCAGGGCACCATCTACTGCCGAGATCGGAATTGGTTCCTTCAAGGGTGAAACTGGGGAAAATTGGGAGAGCCTCTCATTGGACTCTGTTAATGGCGCCAAAGAGCTCCCTTGGCGCGGTCGGGTGAGACTCCTGGATGGCCGCAGGGTCTTGGACCATGAAAAAGAGCGGCGCAAATCGCGAGCTTTCTCTGCCAGGTTGGATGAGCTGTCCGATTCATGGCGGGACTGGTATAAGCTTTCCTGCGACGCCAGCAGCCCCCATTCCGACGGTCTTCCGTATGGTAGCTGCCCGTATTGTCTGAGCGCGCTGCCCTCTTCGCGTGAGATTTCCGTTAATATTTCCTCGTTGAATGGCAGAGAATGACCGTGAAGACCACTATAGCCATGACCTGCTCGGGTGACCGCGAGGGAGAGGCGTTCCTGGCGGATTCTAATCCAAACGATGGTGCCAACGACCGCGATTACAATAACCACGACCCCGCAGGCGACGGCGACGGCAACGACAGTAGTCAACGGCAGCATGGCTTCGACTGAGTGATGCCTTTCGAAGCGGTCTGTTTTTCACGCGACGTGGAGAAAGTTGGAGGCAGTCGACCCATCCACGGGGTTCTATCGTCCTTCCACTCCCTAGGGGCTTTCGATCGGCTCGAGCTTGGACGCGATGGTGATTCTGTAAGTCTCCGATGCAAGGCTAGCAATCGCAGCTCACGACTATGGAATCGCTAAGAATAGCGAAAAACGAACAGAAGCATCATGGGACAAAGGAGGGCGACGCCTTTCAGGAAAGGGGCGCCTTCGTTTGTTATGGAAGGGCCCGATGGGGTAGAGGAATGCGCACACATTGCTCTCGAAGACGCGAGGAATGTCGCATCGATCATCACCTCCCGACGAAGCAGAGAAGTGGGCGAAAATCCAGCATGGGAGTTTAATTCCGGCCACAGCCAATGTAGAATCAGAGATGGCACGGTCCTCCAACATTTCGTCGCATTGAAGGGATGCGATGAGCTGTCGACTTATCATTTGACTATCCAGTGGTGTGTCTCAATTTCTTGGGCACGATCATTCGATATCTTACAGTCATCTGGATCACTGGTATCATGTTGCTCCCATCAATTCTAATCCTCAAGTGTGTACTTGAACAATAATCCGTGTGGGTTCAATTCTTCAAGGAAGAGGCCCACGGAAGAGGGTGTTGTGGACGGAACGCGAGTGAGCATTCCAACTCCCAACGTGGGATGGTATCTACCAGATGGAGCCCCAGCATTCTTGATGATGTCGAGGGTGAAAACCACGAAGGGTGAGGAGGGTGAAAGAAAGAGAAGATGAAGATGGTGGAGTAAAATAGGGAATAGAGGATATTTGGGGATGACCCTTGGTGCCTGAGGTTGCCATATCATCATCCTACTCCACCAGGTAGAGAGTCAATATGTCTAATTCACTATGTAGATTTCAGAAACAATCGATGGATTTTTTTAATTTTATGGTATATTTGTACACTAATATTATACAGATATCTACATTTCTTCACGGCAGGTGTGGTATGCACAGTCTCCTAGCAGCCTACAGCAGCCCCAACATATACTGTAGAGTAACGGTGCTGCCGGAATGTGGCGTCTTCTAACCCAGCCATGGCCGCCAGGAAGACGTGTGGACCCAATGTGGCTTTCTTCTTATTTGGGATCTAGATATCTTGAGACACTACTAACTACGAATTGATATAAATACAACTGCATGAGTTTCCTTGGTATAGTAACACCAAGCCCTATATATATCCCCAATGGTTGGCATATACACCCCACCTAGAACCAGAATAAGCCGAATCGTTTTGACTGAATAAATTCCTATTTTACATAAGAATCAGACGAGTCGATGTACCCACGACTATCCGCATACACCAACAGCCTCCAAATCAATTCTCATCGAAATAACCAGCAGTAGTACATACCGAGGATACATACTACTACTTCCCGAGCAAGCATCTCACACATCAAACCAGACCCCAAACCAGTCAATCAATCCCTCTCTTCCTATTACAGCACTCAGTCATACAATCAACTAGCGTTGATAGCCAGGAACAAAAGCCAGTACTAACCATCCACGTCTCAACCCAGCCCACCCCATACTCAACAGCCCTATCCAACCACGCACGCAGCCCGCGACCCCCCACAACACGGATGCGCAGCTCTTGCTCCCAAGACGGCGTCGCTGGTGAGGGTGGCTCTAGCCCGGAGTCATCCAGAAGGCCGGTGTCGGGATGGAAGTATCTTGACATTGAGTGTGCGCTTGTGGGGGGTGCTTCGATTCTGTTAGGTGTAATGTAAGTAGGCGTATTTACGTTGTGCTGTGCTGGGTTGGAATGGAAGGACTTGACCCACGACTGCTCTGGGCTTGAATCGTGCGTGTCTTCGCGGATGTAAGTGTATCGGGGTTCTGGTTGACTAAAAATGCGTAGTTGGGAAATAAAGCGCGAGATGGTGGAATGGTGCAGACAGAGCATGAAGAGGAGGGATAGGAGGATGCAGGTCGTTGGGAATAGCCATATCATGGTTTCGTTGGATATCATTTCGACTTCTTGTGGCTTCCGTTCCTTGGATTCTGTGGGGATTGGAGAATTTGCTGTAGATGGTTTGGTTCTGGGAGTTGCAGGTTCATGGTGTGTCAAGGTGTCTGCAATCACTGTACCTGGGAGTGACACGTTTAATGTGCTGCGCAGAAGGCAACTTGTATTCTACATGTGTATTACTTGGAGAAGTAGTCGAGATAAGCTTAGCGATATATTGCTCAGTTCGCACCATCTGGAGAATCAATTCTTCACCAAATTAAGTATTCTTCTCGCTAAAGGCACAGACAGCCCACTGTGCTCTTAGCATTGCAACAACATGTTAACAAGATTGTAATGACCGTGAATCAGCTGTGTGGCAATGGATTGACTCGACTCATGCAGTGAAGGTATCAACGATTCGACCACTAATCTGCGAATTGATACGCTTGTTCTAGGACGCCGGATATTCCATAAGGCTGAGATGTAATTCATGAATGTCTTGGAGATGCCTAGAGTCAATTTTCAAGTCGATCATTGAGAGATGGTGAATACAGGTGTTAAGGTTTGGGTTCCCTATATTAAACAGCGGACACTATAATATCAACGCGATATAGACTGGTTTATAGGTTCGATCAGTCTAATATAAGAGGTCAGTAGACCAGTGATCGGCAGGCGACATTCAGTTCAGCCACTCACCATCATTATACACTACACACTACCTAAGTTTTCAGGTACCTAGGTACTGATGTGAATATTTTATATCCAGGTGTTGGACACAAAGATCAACTCTGCCAGGAAACAAAGAAATGAGGCAAAAAAAGAAAAAGAAGAATAGCATGTCCTGGTTTCGATCCAGGGTCCTCCGGGTTATGAGCCCGGCGCTCTTCCCCTGAGCTAACATGCTATGATTGGTGAAAGTTCTTTCTGTGTTGTGCTTTATAAGGCAGCCCAACTGTGTATGCTCTTTGCTGGGGTGAGTTCCACAATGCAACAGTTGGGTCGGATGGTAAGCAAACTTCAAGCAGACTGACATCTGCAACCTTACCATCGAGTGCCGAACATGCTACCGACACTGCCCTGTCGATACAACCTCCAACGTGAGACAGTCAAAACCCTAGTCATCTGATGATCATGGGATGGCAACTACATATTAAGACATGACAAGAGGGGCAACCGAGGCTCGAGGTTGTTGGGAACGGTCTACCGGTTTGAAGCCATTGCTGGCTGCATAGCCGGTCACCCACGGGTATGAGTGCATCGACCGGGAAATTGACGGCGATTACCACCTCACCATTCTATCAATTGACATTTCACATCTTAGCCTGTGATCCGACAGGGCCAGCGATCGATCACCTTCCGAAAGGGGGATAATCTAGAATAAGTTCCCTCCATTGAACCACTCACTGTTGGATTGTACTAAGGTCAAGTACGAGATGGTGACGCAGCGTCACATGTCAGGGTCGCCCAAAGAGGTATAATGTACCCGTGTTTCATTGGTCCTAGCTTCTCTCCTAGTCCGGCCATGAATCAATGGATCAATTCCAGAGTCTCCATCATGGATTGAAGAGATGGAGGGATGGAGAGGATGAATGGACCAACGGGAAATTATCAGGAGGGATGGATTTCTTCATGTCCCACAAAGGTCTCCTCCTTACAATCAATAGTTTGGACCTGCCCTTATTCCTATCTGGGGCCTACCTCCTATCGACATACCCGGCCTCTAGTACGGAATACTGAGTCTGTCCTCCCGTCTATCAGATAGGAATTCGGACCTGGGAACTCCGTCCATCCGACAGTACACTACCTACAACTTACTAGTTACTACCGTACCTACAGGTCAGCAATTACCGAGCATGTGAAGACGGCTCAGACCATTATCAGATGAAGAAGCACATGTGTTCTGTTCAGGATCTTCCCAGGATCAATCACATTCAACCGGTATGATTGGAAGACCGGTGGCGTCTTGGAACCTTGGGCGGGGGAATACCATCCATCTGTCAGAGATTCGATCTGACCGGCTAGAGACTCGGCGCGAGGGACAGGCTCAATTCCTATTAATAATGAGAAATGAGGCATGAGTAGTGGTGAGGTGGATTAAAAGAAGGTCGGCCCATAGTTTCCCTCAACAACTTTCTCCTAACAGTAAGGTATCAGTTTCAACTTTCTTGGCTGGGTTGAAATTTTCCAGCTTAATCTGTGGTTTGTTACCTGATTTATTACATCAGGCATCCTTTTCACATGCGAAAGGATGCCGTCCCATTCATGACAGTACCGTACCGTATCTCCACTGTACGGTCTCATCCCGATCAATAGAACAATGTAATATCTAAGCACCTTTCCCGATCGAGAGCTCATACGGTATCCGTACGGTCAGACCGTAAAGGTCGGCGCTAAACTGCCGCGATCGTCCGTCTCTCTCTGTCCTTTCTCCAATACACCAACTACTACCGCTGTTCATCACAACTTACGGTTGAACTGACTCGTCTCCATCTATCCTCCTTGGGGCGACAATTACTTACTATCTCTCTCTATCTCACGGTCTGAACTTTCATCTATCTTCCCACTAGTGGCCCTCTCGGGTCAGAGGTCTGTCGGTCATGGACCACTTCAAACGTCCAGACGGCATCTCTGCCCCGAACGCCTCCAATCCCACCACGATCGTCCCACGCGCCACTGGCCCTCTCCCTTCATACCCTACTTCTACTTCTACACTCTCCTCCGCCTCGTCGATCGCTCCTGCGATCCCCGCTTTCCCTTTGACTTCTTCTTCTTCTTCTTCTTCTTCCCTTCATCATGCCCCTGCCCCAATGATGGAGATTGATAAACACTCCCTGGCGGAAGATCGTTCTCGTCGAGCTACCAGTGTCCTCTCCATGGATGACCTTGAAGCTGCCCAAGCTTTAGAGGGCCTTCGTTCCGGTATCATTCCTCATCCCTGATCTTTTATCTCTTCGGATAGGAAATTTTGGGAGCTCCCTTCTAATGCGTCGTCTAGACTACGGTCACTCCCGTACCCCCTCCCACACTCAATCCCTCAGTCCCGAATCTCAACCCCAATCCGAACCCCTCATCTCCCTCTTGACCTCCACCCATCCCCTGATCTCCTCCGCCATTCACGGTTCCGTTTCCGCGTACACCACCTCCAAGTCGTACTCCCCCCGTTTCAAGTCGAGCGCCGAGTTCATCGAGCGCAACATCGGCTCTCCCGTCGCCAACACCGTAGGCTCCGTCGGCCGGAAGACCGGAGTTGAGAGCGGTCTTCGCTGGGCCCTCCAGCGCAAACCCTCGGAGCGCGATTCGAAGCGGTCAAAACGTCGCAAGGTGGGCGGCGAGAACCACCCGACTACGGATCCGGACGTGGAGAAGGGTCCCGACGACGCGTTGGACGAGCCGCTCCGCAGCCCGTCCGAGATGTCCACGGCAGAGACCCTCCCACCGTACGATGACCTGAGATCCCCCAATTATGAGGAGATCGGCCGGGACCATCCCTCCCAGCGGAATCCGACCTGGCAGAGCCGACTGGTGATCTCCACGTCGGGACTGGGGGTTGCGATGAGCGAGGAGTCGCTGCGCAGCCTGCAGTACTGCCTGACGTGGCTGCGATGGGCTAACGGACGACTGGGGAAGGCCATCCAAGCGCTGCAGGCGGCTCTGAAGGAGTGGGACGCGGTGCGGCAGGAGAGCGGCGACGGCCAGAACCATACCCTGTTGACCCAGCGCATCCAGGCCGTCAAGGCCGATGTCCTACAGACCTTGAAACAGGTCGTGGAGATTGTGTCCAAGTACGCCGGTGGCGCCCTCCCCGACAATGCGCGCAACCTGGTCCGTCGACACCTGACCTCCCTGCCCCATCGCTTCCAGGTGGCGTCGAACTCCCACCCACCGCCCGACTCCATGGAGGCCTCGTCCGACGACACCCTCGGGGCGCACCGCATCCTCGTCTTGGCCCAGGAGGGTCTCGACATGATGGGTCAGGTCAGCGGCGTCGTCAACGACACGCTGGTCAGCGCGGAGCACTGGTGCGATCGTCTGGGCCGGAGACGCCCGGACACGAAGACCCCGGACACCGTGGAACAGCCTGCCTCGAATGGGACATTCCCGGCCGATGTGAAGCCGCCGATCACCGAGCCGCAGATCTCTGAGCCACAGGATCTCCCGATGACGGGGACGGATGAGAAGGTTTAGCCTTATCTATGGGCTACGACGGCATTCAGTCGCTTGCGTCGCAATCATTTCGGAGTACAGAGTTGTTCCTCGTTCGACATATTCACCCTACCCCCCTCCCCTCCCCCCCTCCCATACCCCCACTCCCTTGTTATTCCCTACCCTTGATGATTTTTACAGCCTGATTGATATCCGCATGTATATGGGACAGGAAGACCGGAAGGCGTTTCCTTTGGCTTATGATGATTGATTAATTTGATACCTCGTTTGATGACAGCAGACCCACTACCTCTGAATGTCACTGATTCCGTTTCGGTTGTTTCTGCTTCTGGTGCACTATGTAGGACTGTACATGAATGAAAAGTTCTGTGCCAGTATCTTTATTCCTGAGTTGTATATGTGTTCGTGTATGTGTAGATCGTGTTGACTTTTACGAGGAAAGAACATTCAAATCCTGGTTGATCTGTATGACTTGGATGACTACCTAGTCGATCTCTCAGCAATCCGACTATTGGGGCTAAGACCGAACAGGACCACAGTGGTGTATATTCCGTATGCTGAAGATCTAGACTACCAAAAGTAGTTATATATTGTTGGCCTTCCCGAAAACAGGCATACTTCCAAGTAGTAAACCAACACCAACACCGATAGATCAGACATAACCCATGGCGAAGAAAGTAGATGGATTGGGGGTTCTTTTGTTACTGCAGGTGTGTGGTTATCTGTGGCTGTTGTGACTTTAAGTCTATTATTTAGCGACAGGTACTAACTATACTGTACTTAGGTACGCTGTATAGGCATATACTACCCCGTATATATCATACATTGAAAATACACCATGACAGAGTGATTGTGATTAAGCCAAAATTAACCCCTTGCATAATTCAATAAAAACCCAAAACAAATAATATCCAACAAACCAACAACATAACAACAGTCAAGGATAGATAAAGGAAAGAAAATACATCAAGACAGCTAGTTTGGGTATTGCTCCAAATGGTACTAGCCCATATGGCACAACAGTCGGAAGTCTTTCACCAATCACAGCATGTTAGCTCAGGGGAAGAGCGCCGGGCTCATAACCCGGAGGACCCTGGATCGAAACCAGGACATGCTATTCTTTTTTTCTTTCTTTTTATACTTTCCATATATCTATCTCGTGCTTTTTTTTCTTTGTTTATCTAATGACTGTATTTGGATAAATATATACTGTTCAATTTTACACGAACTGAATAAGATCTGATCTGGTATTCAAATCGTGTCCACATGTAAGTAAGTAGCATATCACCAACGCCATACACCTCATCATATCATCCTATCCTAACCAAAGCCCCCATCCAACCCACCCAAAACCAAGAGATCACTCAACAGACACCCCATCATCAGGATCATAATCATGTTCATATTCCCGACTACCACCCCCACCCAAAACCCAATCCTGAATAGCCTCCACCCCATCAAACTCCTCCTCTCCCTCCCCTCCCACCCCACCCCACCCATCCTCCCCATCCACCAAATCAACCACATCCGACGCAACAGCCCTAGCAACAGCCCTCCGACTCACCCGATAACAACCCAAAACATCATGCACGACCGCCCTGCTACCCCCCACGCCAGGCCCCGCAGCAGCAGCCTTAACCCGACACAGCTCTTCCCCGAACGCGTGGATCACGAATGCCGAGAACGGGTGTTTCGTGTAGGTTAGCGAGGCGAGGAACTCGAGCCAGATTTCGGGTCGGTGCTGCCAGATGTGAAGTAGGGGGTGTCGCTGCTTGCTTGAGCTGTCGGAATCACCCGGAGGCGGAATGTCCCTTGCTTTCTCGGCGGCCTGCCACGCGAGTTCTGAGTTTGAGAACGATCCGTCGTCTTTGCTGCCAAACGAGCGGGCCCATTGGCCGAACAGCACGTTTGTCTCGCGCTCGGCGCGGTCCATTTCAGCTTGTAGGTGAGGATCCTTGCTATCTTTGAGAGCTGCTTTAGCGTCTCGCCACGGCCGCGTGAGGTCCTCGTCGCGGTCCGAGCGACTACCGCTGTCGTTGAGAGTCTTCTCGAGTTGAGTCAGGAGATGATGGCGTTCTTTGCTGGCTACTACGAACTTGAGGTAATCTATGATGTTGGTTACTTTGTAGGTCCTGGACGAGTCCTTGTAAGCCGGGGCGGCACGCCGGCCGTTGGGATTAATAGTCTTGCGGTAAGTCTGCCACGCGTCTTCAGTGAGCTGCACGCCGGCCTTGCGGCCGTCGACGAGGTGGCCGAGCAGACAGGCGAGTTCGATAGCGGCGGGGTCGTCGATTGATTTATCGTAGGCGATGATCTCGTGCTCGACTGTGCAGCGGCCGAGCTGGGACATGGTCAGGTTGAATGTGAATGCGCTCTGCAGAAATTCGTCGCTTGTGGGGATTTTCGTCATGGACACGGAGTGGTCTATGAGGCCGTAGTGCTCAGCGCGGTATTCTGTTGGGAGAGGGGAGTTGGTAAAGTGCTGCACGATGTTCTGGTCCCAGCAGATCCACGGCGTGTCGCCGTCGTAGTCCCCACCGGAGAGCATGTGCGCGAGGGAGGTGGAGCCTTTGGTTGGGAACACGATCACGTCCTTGAAGTGTCGGAGCTGTAGGTGCCAGACGGCGCGACGGCGCTGGATGTCAGATGGGAGGTGGGCGGGGAGACGGCCGACGAGGACGTCGATGCCGTCGAGGAGGTTATCTTCGAATTGGCCGGCTGGGTCGGTCCACTGCGTTGACAGGCCGAAGTGGACTTCGTCTTCGTTGAGCACGCCGTACGGGTCTGCGATGCAGAAGGCGTACGTCGACAGCGGGACCTGGATGTGCAGGTCGTCGACGTAGCGGTCTAGCACCTCGCGGAGGCAATTTCGGACACGCCTACGCAGCGGGAAGAAGCTGCGCGGGCGGAACCCTGCTTCTGTGAGGCGGATGATGCACTCGGTGTTGTTGGAGGCCCACTGGTCGAGCCGGCGGGTGTCGGAGGTATCTGCGGCGGCGGGGCGGAGTTTCTGGACGAGAGCGCGGCAGCGGAGCGGACAGTCGGTTTGGAAGACGTCTTCGAAGTCGCGGTAGAGGGACTGGATGCCTGCGCGGGTGATCTCGCCGATGTATTTCCTGACGGGCCCGCCGTGCTCGAGGATGGCGAGGAGTTGCGTGTTTAGTGCGACTGGGTGGAGGGGCTTGGACCATTTGACGACTTCGAAGGTTAGCTTCTCGTCGTCGATGGGGCCGTGCCACTCGCGCGGGTGCGGCCCGATCTTCAGCTGTGAGTCGGAGATCTGGATCCAGATGTCGTCGGGTCCTGCGGCGACGTGCGACGCATGCTTGTCGACCATCCAGAGCCCCTTGGCGCCTGCTATCCGCCCCTGGAAGCTGCTGGGAATGCTGCCTGTGATGCCTAGCGAGTCACAGACCCGCTGCGCGAGGGCGCGCGACATGAGCGCACAGCCGTCGTTCATGACGGGGTGGTCGGGGATATCTCGCAGGTAGAATACCTGCTGCGGGGTTAGGGTGACAGTCGCGAACGTCTTAGACAGCCCGAGATGCAGCCGCTGGAACAGCTTGCAGTTGGTCTGGTTCTTGTTCGCCTCGCGCGGCATGTGCCAGTCGAGGAGCGCGTCCAGGCTCATCAGCGTGCGGTGCTCGCTCTTCTGCCGGACCGGAGGCAGGGTCATTGACAAGGAGTTGCTGGCGTTGAAATCAACCCCGTCGATAGCGAAAAAGTCGACCCTGAACCGCGGCTCGCTCGACGCGCGCTTGTTCTTGGATCTAACCTCCTCCACGAAGAACGGCTTCCACGTGCGTCCCGCGCACCGGTGCGCGTGCTGCGTCAGCCACAGCGCCACCGTTTCGCGCAGCAGCGCCGGCTGCGATGGCATCTTCAGGTGAGCCGGGGGCCGGGACGGCGCGGGGAGCATGACGCTGAGAAAGCGGTCGGACCCAAAGCGGCGGTGGAAGCGACAGGTGCGCTCTGTCTTCAGCGGCCGCAGGTTTAGCTTGAGGATCCCCGGTTCGGACTTGTCACACCAAGTCATTTCCCCCGATAGGACGACCACCTCGGAGTGCCTGGCTGTCTGGAAGGACCCCGTCGCGGCGTCCCAGGCTTTGGCGTGCGGTTTCTCGGGAAGAGGTTTCCCGTGCCGCTGGTCGTGGTTCTTGATCCAATCCCAGAACTGGTCGCGCGCCTTGGGCGAGATGCTGCTGCCGGCTAGCATTTGGTCCAGTGGGATGTCCCACGCCCGCCCGATTCTCTCCACCTCGTACCGGTACCGCAGTGGGACTGTTCCTGGGAAGGGCTGGCCCCATGAGAAACGTCCGTTGGCGTGGCCCATTGAAAAAGGTCCGTTGGCGAGTAATTCCGCCATGATCTCCCCGTCGCGCGAGTAGCGCGGCTCCGGGACTTCGACCGTCGACGACCCGAAGGACATCATGTGCTCTTGGCTGAGCATGTGGTCCGCCACGGAGTCCTCATACTGGGTCTCGGTCTCGAAACAGGGCGCCGTGATGTCCGTGACGGTCGAATTGAACGAGGTATTCAGCTGGTCGCGCGGATTGGAGAAAAACGACGGGGGGTCGGTGGTCATCGTCGTCGAGAAACTGTGGTCCAGATTTTGGACAGACGGCGCCGCATCATACCGGCAGTCCTTCTCCTTCATCGACGCCGTCAGCTTATCAAAAAACCGCGAGACCGGCCGGGGTTCCTCCGCGATGCGGGCCACCTTGGAGACATAGACAGGGCCGCCCGTGATCGCATCCTCCTCCGGTTCCCCCGTCTTATCCACCAGCATCGGCGACCCTGCAGGGAGCTTAACAGGCGAACTAGGCGCCGTATGGAACTCATCCTCCTCGTCAGAGATACGCCGCTTCAAGGACTTCGACGGCGACACAGACGGCGGGGGCAGCAGCGGGGGTGGCGGGGGTTCCTCAATGGTCTCCAAGCACGAGAACGAAAACGACGCCGACGACCTTCGGAGGTAGGACTCATCATCGATCAGCTTGAGCAGATACTCAAGACGGTCATCACGCCGGTGCTGAACACGAGCCCAGTCATCGAAGCTGTTGATGATCTTGTACAAGTCGACGTTGCGATCAAAATAGAGGCGCTGCATGCCGCGGTAGATGCGCCATTTGAGGGAGCCATCGCCTCGGCCGACGCCGCCGCCTGCGGACGGCGAGTAAAAGTGCGGATTGGGGATGTCGAGGTCGAAGTGTATGTTGAGCTCGTCGATTAAATGGGATAGCTGTTGGCCGCTCCGGAGGGGAGTTCGGGGCTGGGACATTTTCTATGCCGGTGACGTAGCATCAGATAGCATCATCTAGCTGGTACAGTACGGGTCCACGGTAGATATGTAGATAGGATAGCTGTAGAATTATTAGTTTAACCCATCACGCACGATAAGAACCTCTGACCCAACACTCACCAAAGGTAAACCTAACCCATCCAAGAACAGTATACCTGTAGTATACCTGTAGAACCTTATACCACAGATAAAAACAGACAATCTCAACAAATCCACCAAGAAAGCGACCAAACCAAACCAAATCTCAAGTCAAAAAGTGAATGGAACAAAGCGAAATGGATTGAAGAGCGGAGGAGGGGTCGATCATCTGTTTGCTCCTACTGAGGTACTAAACTCCATCCATCATACTAAGGTACAGTGTGGGCGCCTCGGGCGGTGATCTATTGCTAGTGATTGGTCCGCATGCATGTTTGTTGGGGCCGTCACTGACATGGCTTGAACCGGGGTTCGACTTGGTGGGTTGGATTAATACGTAGGTACATACGTAGAGTACTTTAGCAAATTGCTGGAATTATGTCTATCTTTTTTTTAAAAGGTGTAATTTCGAGAGTAGTAGGAATGTTCGGAATTGGAGGGATGAGGTTGAATTAGGGCTTGAGTCCGTTGCCCTGGAAACATCCTATCTTCATCTATCTACACGAGGTATGGAGTTCGAGGGAGGAAGATGACCTATCGATACTGAGAATGGAGAGCGAGAGTAGAAGAATTGACTGATTCTCAGTGGGATATTGACTCGAAACAAACAAACGAAAACAAATAGGGGGGACAATATGAAACTATCCTTGAAACCTCGCTCGTGGCCAGGATCGTCGACTGGGCTTCTCGCCTTGGTGGATACGGGTACAGGAGACATCCTGAGCACACTGGACAATGACATCCTCAGAACCATCCGTCTCATCCTTAACCACCCCCAAATCCACATCCGACGGACTGACGCTCGCGCACCGGGTGAACCCCTTATACCCCACGATCAAACACACATACAGCGGGATAGCAAGGTACGAAGTGAGGAAAGCAATGTAATCGAACCGGCGGATTGAGGCCCCGGGGTCAACGATATCAAATGATCGGATGACAATAATCAGGACGCAGAAGGCCAGGGCGACCGCCGAACCGACTGCTCCCAGGGGCGCTTTGAAGGCAAGCGCCTTGTCGGGGACGCTTTGGGCCTTGCGCGCCCGCAGGAAGGCTAGATGCGTGACGAGGATGGAGATCCAGGCTAGGAGGCTGAACATGGTGCTCATGTTGACGAATTGGTCGAAAAAGGTTCGCGAATCGCCTGAGATATTTAGACAGGAGAGAGATGAAAGAACCGAGCACACTCCCAGGGCGACGATGGGGGTCCCGGTGAAGCCAGTCTGCGATAGAAGAGCCGGGGCGTGGTGGTCTATAGCGAGCCCGTGGAAGATTCGAGTGGCTACCCATAGCGCCTGGTTCGCAGATGACAGGACAAAGAGCAGTAGGCATGCATTGAGAAAATGTAGGAGCACGGCGGCGTGGGCGCCCTGCACGGCTACAACAAACACCGAGGCGGTCGTGACTTTATCCGTGGAGGTGATGGCCAAGTCGTCCAGATTGTACGGCACGAGCATCCCAAGCAGGATGATCCCAACGAGGTTCAAGACGAGGATTCGGTAGAAGGTAAGCTGGATTGCGCGGGCCGCAGCCCGTCGCGGGTTGTGACTGTGCAGGATGCTCACCCCGATGAGCTCGCTGCCACTATACGTGAAGGTCGCAGAGGGCATGGTCTTGCAGATAGCCCGAAGCCGTCCGATATGCGTCCGCTCTCCCGCAAAGGCGCCGTGATTTTTCCAGTATCTGAACCCCTTCCGGTCGTGGTCCGGGCCTCCGCCTAGGGCCAGGACCAGGGATAGTATCAGGAGTCCCAACACCACTACGATCTTGAACGTCGACAAGATGAACTCGTATTGACCGAAAAACCGACTTCCCCAGTAGTTGGCAACAATGATCACTGTGAGGAAGATAGCGATCCATATCCCCGGATTGAGTGTCTCCGCATCGACCCAGTAGGAAGCCACGAGCGCCGCTGCGGTCAGCCGATTCGGGGTGATAACGATGAACTTTAGCCAGTATCTAGGTCGCATGTTTGTTAGCAACGAGGATAGATGGGAGAAAGAGCCACATGCATCCAGCCGAGAGTGAAACCCAATGCAGGATCACAGCATCGCTGAGCATTCCCGGCGACTGTGGAGGAGACTGGAAACCATGAGGCCACCTCTCCCAGAGCGCACAAGACCAGGTAGACCAACATGCCAACAGTCGTATGCGAGATCAACAACGATGCCGGCTAGACAGATCAGGATGGGAGGAAGAGAAGACATTGGGGGGCTTACCCCAGCCCTACGAAACAGTCAATGGAACTCAGGGTAGCGGGGTGTGGGGGAAGCCCTAGCTACCTTACTTTGCAAGAGCGTTCCCGGCCCCTATCATCAAGCCGGTATTGATCGCACCACCGATTGCTGGAGTCGTAAGTTAATATGGTCCGTTGCAAGGGAAAATACGATTGGCACCGACCGATCATGGTGACTTGGAAAGGTCGTAGGTGGTTAAAGGAAACCACACCGTCTTCACTCTGACTGGGGGACGATACGGGGAACAGGCCACTGGTGCTCCCAAGTAGAGTCAGACCGGAGGAACCAGGGGTGGAAGTGCGATCTGCCATTTCGACGAATCTGATGGTCCGGAGAAGAACACGAGATCCTTTGTAGACCCCTTATAATTTGATATAACCCCGGGAGTAGTTGGTGGTGAGATCGCACGCCCGTTTCACCCGCGACATGGCAGGGACTCTGGATGTTGTTTCCTAGCGAAGAGCGATGACCCATGATTGCGACCATGCCGATCGAACAAGATCAACTGAAACCATCCACTCTCTACGTAGTAAAAAAACTAGTAAAATAAAACCGATGGGTATGTATTGTCCGTAGTGCCAGCCTATCACGGGGACCTGGAGAAATCCCCGTATCCGCACTGCTAGCAGGTGGAATGGGTATAGTATCCTGAATCAATCCCTGATTCCCCTTGATAATAGAATAAAGAAAGATAACAAAACGAGAACGCCCGTCTAATCCCCAGTGCATGAACGCGAATGGGAGAGTTAAAAAAAAGGATAAAAGGAAACAAGAAACAAGCAGTATGAACAGAACTAGAATAGAAAAGTGGTGTATCTCGTTCATGAGAAAACACAGTTTCCCTCCACGAACGAAAAAAAGAACCCCCAAAGCAAAAGATATCATCAAACTCGATCAAGACGCCGTGTGCCCGCCAGCGAACCCTGCGACATTTACCGCGTCATGTAGAGCGAATCGCTGGATTCAGTGCGGGGGAAGATGCGGGTGTACAGCGAGTCGGTGGACTCGGTGCGGGGGAACATTCGCTGGTGCGCCTTGGAGACGGTCCGATCGGTGTAGACGCCCTTGGCGGTGCCGCGGACCACGGTCTCGAGGTAATCGCGGAAGTCGACCGGTTGGAAATCGGGATAGAGCTCCTTCGAGGTCAGGTAGCCGAGATACTTGGCGTAGTCGGGACTGTTGTCGCCGCGGATGCCCCAGGAGAGCTGGTACTCGGCCAGGTATCGCGGAATGAACTTGACGGGATCGAAGGGATACGTCTCGCTGGATTGTCTGGCGGTCAGGACCCGGGTGTAGACGGATTCCTCGGAGATCTAGTGAGTCGAAAGGTTAGAAACTTGTGGTTCGATGGATAAAACCACTAAAAGGGAGCCATACGTAGTTGCGGGTGACCTTCTCTTCACTGAGCTCCTCCATCGTGGCATAAATCTCGTTCTGGGTGGTCAGGGTGTTGTAGGCGAAAACCATCTTGTTCAGGGTGCGGTCATCGGCGATGATCAAGGCGACGTAGCGTCCAATATCTCTCAAATCGGTGAGGGCGATCGGGGTATTGCCATTGCCGACGATCTCGTTGTTGGCCGACGTCATGGCGTAGTCGGCGCGGCCTGATTCCAGGCGGGGATAGGACAGCTGGTACCACCAACCAACATCGATGATGGTGTAGGGCAGGAAGAGCTGCTTGATATGATTGTAGACGGTTTCTTTCTATTAAAACTGTCAGCTTTTTTGTTCTTCCTTATAATTAGGATGATAGCAATAATGTGTATTGTACTCACCTCATCGCGCAGCCACATGATCCCACCAGGAGGCGCCACGGTGATGAAGCCACACGGAACGAACCGCTTCACCCCTGCCTTCTTGGCCGCCTTGGCCAGAGGAATTTGATCTTGCTGCTCAGCTGGGCCAACACAACTGATGACGACGTCAATGCCATTGAGAGCATCCACTAAAGAATCTTCAGAGCCCCTCAAGTCACAACGACGGATATGAGCGCCCCGCTCCTGGAGGGCCACAATGGCTGGTTTCTGCACCGATCGGGGACGAACGAGAGCAAAGAGTTCCTATAATAGACCATCACCGATTAGAATCCAGAAGGAGAAAAGAAAGACACGAAAAGAAAAGAAGAATGGCTTACAAAAGTTGGGTTTTCCAATAGACCCTTTGCGATCGAACCTCCCGTCTCCCCAGCGGCGCCAACCAGCAAAACCCTTGTTCGTGACATGATGACGACGGAGGGACGATAGAGAAGTGGGAGAGTTGAGATCGGTCGGAATTCGGATGAACGGTAGAGAAGTATGGAAGAGAAAGAAAAGGATAGAAGTAATCGCGTGGTCTTCCTTTGTATAGGCAAGACGACTCTGACTGATTAATTAGGTGGATTTTTCTAGTCCGAGACTTCTCTGCAACCAAGGCAGAATGCAGGATCCGTCGACGTTATAAAGGGCAGCGTGTCCCACAACAGGATTGGCCACAACCCACTTTGTCTCTTGTCCAGAAATGGTCGACAGGTGGGTGGGTCGATTGTGGATGTTAAGCTCCCAACGAGAGACGCCGGTGGCCAAGGGGAGTCCAAAGACAGGGAGGGGCCGCGATCTGATTCTCTCAAGGATGATTGTACTAATTCTCTTTTCTCTCTCTAACCTAATGGAATGATTCTTTATTTTATTGAGTATTTATTTTAACATCATCAGATCCATCAGTATCCGGTGACTGGTTCATATTTTCGTCGGATTTGAAGACGCTTTCCCCCGTACGGGCCGGTGGCCTCGGGAATCCAGCGCCAACTTGGGTTGTTACGTCATTTTCCCCCTACGGCTTCCCGGCCTGTTCCCTGTGACGATACAACGTTCCATGATCATCCATGACCATGATTATATCTCATGGGATGATGGAAGTCTTACCCTTGGACGTGGTTCTCAGACCACTACCACTGACCCATGATCATCCATCCTGATCGGAATCGTCTCTGTCTTGTTTTATCCAGGCGTTTGGAATTATACCTATGGTGGGATAGTGGGTTGGATTGGGCATCGTCTCACCTTTTCCATGTTTTGCCGCCTTTGCCTGGTTTATTATCATTCTTTTTTTCTCTCCCACCCCTTCACTTTTCTGTCTCCCTGTGTACTTACCGTGCATGATGCGGAGAACCTTGAGGTGTTCCCAGACTTCACCACTGCAACAACCCCTCCTCCCCCACGTCAAGAGATCAACCGATCTGCGTGGTGGGCATGAGACCTGCCTCAATTTCACCCTCTTGTTACTAACCTGTAGCCTTGGAACATGACGACACCGTCCTCGACAACCTCGGGTATTCGTTGTCATTGGTGCAAAACCCACCAGAAAATGGGGTAACGTCCGGTGCCCATGGTTGCATGCACTGCGCCTCTAATCCCTTTGGAGGGGAATGTAATGCCCCCGGACAAGAACTAATGCCCACACTGTCCGTATCCAGTGACATACAGGGAAGGGGAGAAAAAGAAAAGAGAGGACGGCACATCAATATGGCCTAACAGGCTAACACTCGACGCCTGATTGAATCGCATTCTTTCTCCCCGACGATCGGCAGGATCATCGAGATGGAAAGGCAACGGAGGCAGACCCCAACTGCTCGTGGACAAGTAATAATAATCACCAATAATAACAACGATAATAATACGGACTTCTATAATACGGGAGTCAAGATTCTTCCTTTCATCTGGTTCATGAGCGACTTAAGATCGATCACTACTCTCCATACACCAATCAATGCAGCAAGGGAGGAGTCGCCTTGCGGCTCTCACCCCGTATTCTGAAGTAGGTCGTTGTCAATCCGGGGTGAGGCTTGGGGCGGTCGATAAGCATTTCCATGTCGTTCCTGACATCGGGTGTTCAACCCACCCACCACTGAGATGTTGGTATTCTCGTGGGCTTGGATTCTTGTCGAAGTTAAAGTCGTGCGCCGTCTCCTTTGAACCCAGACCCCGCCAACTGGATTGGAGCAGAGCCAACGAATCAATCTGGCATGCTACTAGGTCGTCCGTATCCTGCAAACGGATCTCATGATCATTCCTGATTCCTGATCACACACGATACCTACCAGTCGCTGAACTTCTTCTATAATTCATACTCTGTAACAACCTAATCCCGCTACAGACCTTGCAAATGTCCGGCCCATAATTTGTTACTTTTGGGTGATGGAAAAAAAAAAAAAAATAGTATGGCCCCTCCCCCGGAGGGGATCCGTCCGAAGGCAGGTTCTCCGAACTAGCCGCACCGACAGTCTTGGCTCATCGAACTGATCATTTCGATTTCAGGGACTGCCCACCAATCGTCACTGGGCAAACAAATCAGGGTGGCCCAACCGCGATTAAGCCTACCCAAACCAGGACAATTCAACCTATAGAGGTGGTCCGCGGAGGTCGAGGACCATGGATGCATTTGATTGACTGGTCCCTACAAAGGCTGGTTCCCTTTGCTCCCTGGGGGAGAGTTCCAGGCACTCGACAGCCATGCGGGCATGTGAGACGAGACCACTCGTTCTGCACACCACCATTATTCGGAACTCGCCCACCCCCCTTCGGATATAATCTGCGGGTCTTCTCTCGAGCGCTCGGGTTGGCCCGGCCAATGGTAGGAATGTGCGCCCGCACTTTCAACCGACTAGCCTGGCATAGCGACAGGGCTGGCAGTTTGAAAATGCGACCTCGAGGATGAGACACCCATCCTCTTCCCAATCAAACCTAGAATAGTATTATATTCGAGGCAAATGCCGCAAAAGTCGGTGTAGCCGCGGTTTCTATGCCGCCATCGAGCCTCGGGTGACTTAGGGCCCCATTAAGAGAGGTTGAACAATGGCTTGGTCGATATCACCGGGCATCATTGTCAACTGTAGAACCTCGACAGAGTGATGGATAGTAATAAACGATGGTTATCTAACCTTCTTCAGACGAACGGTTCACATCGTAGTCAGTGGGCCTGAACTATTGGCGAAAGTAAAATTATCCGTGCCCAAACATGTTTAATATTCTTAGTCAATTCTACGGAGTACCAGGAGGATAGATGCGGATATAAATGCAGCTGGTGGTAGCGTACCTAGAATATAAATGAAAACCTTGCTCTACTCTAATGTCTTCAAGCAGTCAGATGTAGATGCCATGGCCATGTGACTTGGATGTGGCCGCCGTTTGAGCACTCCAGCCTGTCTATCCGATATTCATTTCCCGGCGTCCTCCGTACTCACTAAACATACAGCTCAACCGACGAGCGCAGTCGCTCAGAAACCGTCGTTGAAATGGCCATTCTTCTTCTTTGAACGCCTTGGCGCGCAGCTTTGCCCCCAATTCGATAAGAAAACCACTCCACCCCGTATTGGCGGGTGTTCCCGACCCTTTTTGCTCCTCATCTCCATCGCCCAGCCACTCGAGATGGTCTCCCCCATTCCATTATTAAGAGGGTTTCAACGGCATCTCATGTTGGGCAATGCGTCGTGCAGCCGTGGGGTCTGTGGTGTTTGTATGGCATCCGTGACTCATGTCCGGATCGGGACCCCGACTACCTCTCAACGTCACCCTCACCTATCGAGAAAGACAGGGAGGAAAGCTGGATTATTTTACCAATCTTGGCAATTCCGACCCGTCCTCTTCATGTTGAATGGCTGTTGAGCCTGGAAGAGTCACGGACAGACGTATGGCTCAATTGGCCTGTGTTTGAATGCAATGCTACCTGGTGCTCCGGGCGCTCGATTGATCACAGTTCGAGGAGAGCCCTCGAGACGAGATGTCTCGCCTAACGGGCCCGTGGCTTGAGCTAACCAGGGGGTAGGCAGGTATTCGAAGATGCTACTCGTAGATGCGGAATGTGGATGCCATCCTCGCGTGGCTAACCGGCTTCCCCTCCTGATCGCTGTGAATACCGAGTGCTTTTGTTTTTTACGTTTTCAATTTTTGTTTTTCATCTTCACTTCCATTTTTCATACATTCTTTTTCGTTCACTCATAGAGCGTCACTGGTGTTGTGCGGGTCTTAGTGAATGGATCTACTTCGCTAGCTTACCTGGTTTCTTTTGCTCGGGGATCCTTACTTCCTTTTGATTACGTCTGAAGCTACCTGCAGGGTCTTGTCTCTACCGCTTTATCGAGTGATTTATTTGCGCTGGATAAATTGGTAAAAAGAGATCCATGGATGAGAAGTTGGCGACCTCAGAAACCCGAAGCGGCTCCGACGTGGATACTCTGAGCACTGTAGACAACTCCGAACAGGGTCGAGAATGGAGCAAAAACGCCCATTCACAATCGGCGACGGCCCGTCAATATGGGGTCAACGTCGAGAGAGCGGAGCAGGAGTTTTCCGAGCTCAATAAACAACTGTCGAGCATCTCGCAGCGTGCCCATCGGCTCTCCCGACACACGTCCAGGGCGTCCAAAGCCATCGCAGACAACGAAGATGTCGAGAAATCGGCCACGTCCGCCGAGTCGGAGGAACCCTGGGATCTTGAAACTGCGCTCCATGGCGACCGAGCTGCCGAAATGGAGGCGGGCATCAAGGACAAGCACATCGGTAATGATAATGGTATGCGATACTGACAACTACCCAGCGCTAACTGTTCGGATAGGTGTCATATGGGATAACCTGAGTGTTCGTGGAATCGGTGGAGTCAAGACCTACATCAAAACGTTTCCCGATGCGATCGTCGACTTTCTCAATGTCCCAGGGCGCGTAATGGATCTTCTTGGACTGGGTAAGAAGGGCACAGAGGTCGAGATCTTGACGAAGTTCCGCGGATACCTGCAGCCCGGGGAGATGGTGCTTGTTTTGGGGCGTCCCGGATCGGGCTGCACTTCATTTCTCAAGGCCATCACGAACCAGCGGTTTGGTTTCACGGCTGTCGATGGCGAGGTTATGTACGGTCCTTTCGACGCGAAGACTTTTGGGAAACGGTTCCGTGGAGAGGCGGTCTACAACCAAGAGGACGATGTCCACGATCCAACGCTCACAGTCAAACAGACGCTGGGGTTTGCGCTGGATACGAAGACACCGGGGAAGAGGCCCCTTGGGGTTTCCAAGGCGGAGTTCAAAGATAGGGTGACTCGCATGCTGCTCAAGATGTTCAATATCGAACACACTGCCAACACGGTGGTGGGTAACCAATTCATCCGGGGGATCTCCGGCGGCGAGAAACGACGTGTCAGTATCGCAGAGATGATGATCACGTCGGCGACGGTGTTGGCCTGGGATAATAGTACGCGTGGCCTGGACGCCTCGACGGCTCTGGACTTTGCGAAGTCGCTCCGGATCATGACGAACATCTATAAGACCACCACTTTTGTGTCCCTGTACCAGGCGTCGGAGAACATCTACAGACAATTCGACAAAGTCCTTGTGATTGACAGTGGCCACCAGGTCTTCTTCGGTCCCACATCCGAGGCACGGCCTTACTTCGAGAACCTGGGGTTCAAAGAAAAGCCACGCCAGACCACGCCCGACTACTTGACAGGCTGCACAGACCCATTTGAGCGAGAGTACAAAGACGGCATCGACCTAAGCAGTGTCCCCTCAACTCCCAGCCAACTAGCCGAGGCATTCGACCAATCCGTGTACAGCCAGAAACTCGCAGAGGAAATGGACGAGTACCGGAAACAAGTCGAACATGAAAAGCACGTTTACGAGAACTTCGAAATTGCCAATCGGGAGGCGAAACGCAAATTCACCTCGAAATCGTCCGTCTACTCGATCCCGTTCCACTTGCAGATATGGGCCTTGATGCAGCGTCAGTTCTTGATCAAATGGCAGGATAAATTCGCCCTGATCGTCTCTTGGGTGACATCCGTTGGGGTGGCTATCGTGCTCGGAACGGTCTGGCTAAAGCAGCCACTGACCAGCGCCGGAGCCTTCACGCGAGGCGGTCTTCTGTTTACAAGTCTACTTTTCAACGGGTTCCAGGCGTTCTCGGAGCTAGCGTCGACGATGATGGGGCGCGCTCTGGTGAACAAACACAGCCAGTTCACGTTCTATCGACCGAGCGCGCTGTGGATTGCACAGATAGTGGTGGATGCTACATTCGCCATCGCCAGGATCGTCATCTTCAGCATCATCGTATACTTCATGTGCGGACTGACCCTTGACGCGGGGGCTTTCTTCATATTCATTCTGATCATCTTCCTTGGATACATCGACATGACGGTGTTTTTCCGGACGATTGGATGCCTGTGTCCCGGCTTCGACCACGCGATGAATTTTGTCTCCGTGCTCATCTCGCTGTTCGTCATCACTTCGGGATATCTCGTGCAGTGGTCGGCCGCGCAAGTCTGGCTGCGCTGGATCTACTTCATCAACCCCTTCGGGCTGGGCTTTACGGCACTGATGGTCAACGAATTCCGCGGCCTGGAAATGACCTGCACGCATGAGTCTCTAGTTCCCAGCGGTCCAGGATACGATGATATCGCTCACCAGGCTTGTACCCTCGCGGGTGGTGAGCCTGGCTCTGCCATTGTGCCGGGCGCGAGTTACATTGCCACTACCTTCAGCTACATGGAGGGAGACTTGTGGCGGAATTTTGGTATCATGATGGCTCTGATTGTCGGCTTTCTTGCTATGAACTTGTACTTTGGCGAGGTCATCCGATTTGATGCTGGTGGCAAAACTATCACGTTCTACCAGAAAGAAAACAAGCAGAGGAAAGACCTGAATGAGAGGTTGATGGAGAAAAAGGCCAATAGGCAGTCTAAGAAAGGTGGGGAAGTTGATACTGACATCGAAATTACGTCCAAGTCGGTCTTGACCTGGGAAGATGTCAATTACGATGTCCCCGTGCCATCGGGGACTCGCAGGCTTCTCCATTCGGTGTACGGCTACGTGCAGCCCGGAAAGCTGACGGCGCTTATGGGTGCATCGGGGGCAGGAAAGACAACGCTGTTGGATGTCCTCGCGGCCAGGAAGAATATTGGTGTGATCCACGGTGACATCCTGGTAGATGGCGTGCCCCCAGGTACGGCATTCCAGCGCGGAACGTCCTACGCCGAGCAACTTGATGTCCACGAATCCATGCAAACCGTCAGAGAAGCATTGCAGTTCTCCGCCGACCTCCGACAGCCCTACGAGACACCGCAGTCGGAGAAGCACGCCTACGTGGAAGAAATCATCTCGCTTCTCGAACTGGAAAGCCTCGCGGACGCCATCATCGGGACGCCAGAAACCGGACTGTCCGTCGAAGAGCGAAAGCGGGTGACCATTGGCGTTGAACTGGCGGCAAAGCCCGAGCTACTCCTCTTCTTGGACGAACCTACCTCGGGACTCGACAGCCAGTCTGCCTTCAACATTGTTCGATTCCTGCGGAAGCTCGCCGCTGCCGGACAAGCGATCCTCTGCACGATCCATCAGCCAAACTCGGCCCTCTTTGAGAACTTTGACCGCCTCCTACTGCTGCAGCGAGGGGGCGAATGCGTGTATTTTGGCGACATTGGCGAAGATTCGCGCACTCTGCTGGAGTACTTCCGTCGCCACGGCGCCGACTGTCCCGAGAACGCCAACCCCGCCGAATGGATGCTAGACGCCATCGGCGCCGGCCAAACGCGACAGATCGGGGACCGCGACTGGGGCGATGTATGGCGCACGTCCCCGGAGCTTGTCCAGGTCAAGAGAGAGATCGAGGAGATCAAAGCTAGCCGGACGCAAGCGACCCAGCGCCACGACGCTCCGCCGACCGGCGAGAAAGAATACGCGACGCCGCTGTGGCATCAGATCAAGGTCGTCTGCAAACGGACCAACATCGTCTTCTGGCGCTCGAGTAAATACGGCTTCACGCGTTTCTTCACGCACCTGGCAATCGCGCTCGTCACGGGGCTGGCCTTCCTGCAACTGGACGACTCGCGGGCCTCCCTGCAGTATCGGATCTTCGTGATCTTCAACGTGACAGTCATCCCGATCATCATCATCCAGCAGGTCGAGCCGCGCTACGAGATGTCCCGACTGATCTTCTACCGGGAGTCCGCCTCCAAGACATACAAAGAGTTCGCCTTTGCCCTGAGCATGGTGATAGCCGAAGTGCCCTACTGCATCCTCTGCTCCGTCATCTTCTTCCTCCCCCTCTACTACATCCCAGGCTTCCAATCCGCGACCGACCGCGCCGGCTACCAATTCTTCATGATTCTAATCACCGAGCTATTCGCCGTCACGCTAGGCCAAATGATCGCCGCCCTCGCGCCAAACGCCTTCATCGCCTCGCAGATCAACCCGCCCATCACCATCATCTTCAGTCTCTTCTGCGGCGTCATGGTCCCCAAGCCGTCGATGCCCGGCTTCTGGCGCGCCTGGCTGTACGAGCTGGATCCGTTCACGCGCGTCGTCAGCGGCATGGTGACGACGGAGCTGCACGATCGTCCCGTCGTCTGTCTCCCTAGCGAGTACAGCCGGTTCGAGGCGCCGTCGGATCTGACATGCGGGGAGTACATGCAACCGTTTTTTGAAAACGGGGGCGTGGGATACCTCGCCGATAATGCCACGCGGGCCTGTGAGTACTGCGCGACCAAGGTTGGCGATGAGTTCTATCGGGCTTTCGAGATGAACTTTGATGATCGATGGCGGGATTTGGGCATTTATCTCGCGTTTGTCGGGTCGAATCTGATTTTCTTGTTCCTGGCGGTAAGTTTTTTGTGCCTGACTGTTTGGTACTTCCAGCTGATGATATTTTAGGCGCGCTATTTGGTCTTCAATCGCCGGTAGACGGACGGCTTGGTATACTCCAAAGTGCGTTTCGTCAACTGGGAACCAGTTGGAGAGCTGTATATTGATTTAGGAGGAGAGTAAATACGAATATTTACATGCTTTGGCTTTTTGAACAAACCGCTCGATGTTACATATGGAGTAATGGGCAACCTGAAAAAAGTAGTTAGGATATGGGAATCTATAGCAATTCGGGATCTACACTCTCCAAGCAGTAGACTTAGCTAATAAACCAAGACAATACACTAGAAAGAACTAAGACAACAACAGACAGTGGAGACTGGACTGTTTACCCCAGATACCCCACACGGAGACACCGTGATCAGACGGTGTGATCAACCATCCAGACTCCACTCGACTCCTCCTTCTACTTCCCAACTCCGCACTTCTACCAGCGTCTAACCGACGGACTACTCCATGCAGACTAGTATTGATCCAGCAAGGAGGTATCTAGGATAGGATAACCGGCCTTCCTCCGACTCCCGTCTCTTCTGTCCACTCAACTCACACCACGCACTTCCAGCCCCTCCAGCATTTCCCTCGACCTCTCAAAGGACGGGACAGCACAAGATACTCCCCCGCCATGTATCCACGGCGTCCTTCCGACTTCCTTTGAATACAGCGTCCCCAATAAAGAGACAATAAAGTTCTGCACCCCCACGCCTTAGCAAGAAGTGGATCTTAAGCCCGTCCAATGCAATGCCCCGCAACTGACACCCTCAGATCTCATATGCCGGGCTTCGATCCGGGGTTGGAATTTGAGACCCGCGTGTGGGGGTGGGGGTGATACGAAGACTCGGCCCATTCCGCGGGATCGAGTCCACATTGTTGTTGCTGTGGTGGGGTGTGTTTATAATGGTTGGAGTAGGCGCTGTGTTCTGTAATTGGATTTGAGGCCGACTGACTGCTTGACTACCTACCTACCTACCTACCCAAGCTATCTATAAAAGACGGAGGAGCTGCTGTTCGTGTGCGTTTCGTTTACAGATTGACTTCGGCGCCAATTGAAACCATCGAATACAATAAGAGAAAGATAGACGAATCGACGATGGGTTCCAGATCCCGTCTAGAACCACCGTCTAGCTCCAAAGCTGCGATAGCAGAAGAGGAAGATGGCCCGACAGTCACACACAGCGAAGACAGTCCCAACCGTGCCGGGGGAAGCTGGAGGAAGATGCCCGAGAGGACAGACAAGGGCGCAGAGCGTGACACGGCCCTGGATTTGTTTAACGACCCCAACGAGCTGTACGAGCCTGTCGATCCGGCCGAGGCGCGACGGTTGCTGTGGAAGATTGATTTTATGATTCTGCCTTATTTGGCTGTTTGCTATGCTTTTTTTTATATTGATAAGGTTGGTGAGATCTTTCCCTTTGGTGCTTGGTTGGGACTGACTGGTTATTCTGCACAGACTACGCTCAGCTATGCGGCCATTTTCGGCATCGTCGAGGACCTCGATCTTCATGGCACACAGTATAGCTGGTTGAGCTCGATCTTCTATTTTGGGTTCCTTGCTTGGGCGTTTCCTACCAATTTTATGCTGCAGCGGTTTCCGATCGGTAGGCTGAGATGATCCGTTGGCGTCAACGTGTGCTGACGTGGGTAGGCAAATATCTCGGTATCAATATCTTTATGTGGTATGTGCCGCTGTTTAGGCGAGACATCTGAAGTTATGTTAAGGGAGCTGACACTCGTAAGGGGTGTTTTTCTCATGATCCAAGCCGCTTGCCATAACTTCACTACCCTTGCAGTTCTCCGTGCACTGGGCGGAGCTGCCGAAGCATGCGCCGATCCGGCCTTCATGCTCATTACAAGTATGTGGTATACGCGGCGTGAGCAGCCTGTGCGGATCGGTCTGTGGTATACAGCCAACGGATTAGGGATCGCTCTGGGTGGTCTGCTTGGGTACGGGATTGGTAACATCCGCGGTGCGCTTCCTTCGTGGAAGTACGAATTTATCATCATGTACGACCCCCTTTAGCTTCTCCTCAGGTTTTGATCTGACTGAATTTGAAAGCGGCGCTCTTTGCTCTATCTGGGGCATTGTCATGTTTATCTTTCTCCCAGACTCGCCTGTCTCGGCGCCTGGCCTCTCCCAGAGACAGCGTCGGATCGCCGTCGAAAGACTCAAGGAGAACCAGACCGGCGTGGAGAACAAGCACATCAAGCCTCGTCAGATCCTCGAAGCGTTTATGGACTACAAGCTCTACTTTTTCTTCGTCCTGGGAGCCGTGTGTGAGTTGCACTCTGCATATACGAAATGACAGCCAGCTGATTACCCAGGCAATATCCCCAACGGCGGCATCTCGAACTTCGGAACCATCATCATTCAAGGGTTTGGCTTCTCTACCCTGGTCACAACACTGATGCAGGTACGATTACCCTCTTCAGATACGACTTCACTTGGGTATAGCCTGACCTATAATTGCAGATCCCCTACGGCGTCATAATCGCATTGTCCATTCTCGCCTGCGTATATCTCAACGATCGCTTCGAGAACCGCCGTTGTCTCTTCATTCTGATCTTCCTGCTTCCCAACATCGCAGGCTCATTCGGACTCCGCTTCGTGCCAGTCCAGCAGAAAGTTGGCCGCTTGATCTGCTACTATCTGACAGGGCCGTACAACGCTGCATTTGTGCTTGTTCTCAGCATGCAAGTTGCCAACACAGCCGGTACTTCCTCCTGCTTTCCAGATACATACATACAGATACTGACCGGATGATCCGCAAAACCACAGGCCACACCAAAAAAGTCGTCACAAACGCAGTCCTCTTCCTAGGCTACTGCACCGGCAACATCGCCGGTCCATTCTTCTACAAAGATGACCAAAAGTCAGTCACCCAACCAACCCTATCAACACCCACCCACCCACTAACAATAACCTAACTAACCTCACCCTCAAACCAATTCGCAGACCCCTCTACGAACTAGGCATCTGGTCCATGATAGTCTCCCACCTAATAGAAGCCGTCCTAATTACCGTCCTCGGCTTCCTCCTCCGCTGGGAGAACCAGCGTCGAGACCGCATCCAGTCCCAGATGGAGGGCGGTCTTGATGGCAGAGATCTCGATTCTACTGCATTTTTGGATTTGACTGATAGGGAGAACTTGAAGTATTTATTCTTTTTCCTTCGCTCTTTCCTTCTTTCCTTTCCTTCTTTCCTTTCCTTCTTTCCTTCTTTTGATTTGACTGAGACGTGTGCTAATTTTCATGTCGCAGCTTTCGGTATATCTATTGATCATGGCTCTTTTTACATTGCTATATCATGCTCGTCTTATAGACACATAGGTCATCATACCTAGGACGGATCCTTGTGAATATAATCGTTGGACGTCGCAATTTTCTCTAGCAAGACTATTAGATTATACTAAGACTGAACGCATCTATATATCAAGTATATACGATATTAATCCCCTTTTCTAAATGAATATATACAGAGAATCCAAATTCCCAAATCCCCGGGACAAATTAAATAAATAAAGAAATAAAGAAAGAAAGCAGGAAAGAAGGGAAGGGAAAAAAAAAGCAAAATCATGTCGAACCCTCCTCCTTCACATGATGTTCCCCAACAATAGTCAAGAAGACCTGATCCAGCGTCGTCTGACTAACCGAATAATACTCCACGCCTAGAGCCGTCTTGTTCTCCTCTAGATGAGAGAACAACTTGCTGACGCTGCGGCTAGTGCTACTGTCATGCAGGGCACTCCCGATCTCGTCCACGGACGAATCCTCGGTGTCTCGTCTCTGGTGCTCCTCAAGAGAGGGAGGCGAAGAAGCAGGAACACTAAACCGCAACTGGCCATGATACGTCTTCTTCTCGACGACAGCACCAGGGAACGAAGCCGCCACCCAAGTTCGGATGCGCTCCATGTCGGACTCGGTTGTGTGTGGTGCGGCGCAGTGCACCATATGCACATGGTACATGTTTCCGTAGCGAGAGCGCAAGGCATCCGTCGTGCCGAGGGCGAGCATGCGTCGGGCCATGATGCCCGCGCGGTGCGCGAGCGCGTCCGCTTCTTCCATGGAGTGCGTGGTGAGGACGATTGAGCGGCCTGTCGCGATGGCCGCGAGGGTCTTCCACATGATGCGCTTGGAGGCGGCGTCCATGCCGGAGCTGGGCTCGTCGAGGAGGAGCACGGACGGATTGCCCATTAGGGCGATTCCCAGGGAGAGCTTGCGCTTGTTGCCGCCTGAGAGCTGGGTTGCCATGCGGTGGCAGAAGGGGAGGAGGCCTACGGCGCGCATAACTTCGTTGACGTTGTGGGTTGTGTTGTTGGGGGGGAGGCCGCGGATGCGCGCGTAGAAGGTTAGGTGCTCTTGGACGGTCATTTGGTCCATTGCGTCGAATTGGGGGCAGACGCCAAGGCGGGAGCGTGCGGAGGCGCGGTGTTTGAGGACCGAGATGTCGTCGACGAGGATTTCGCTGTTGTTGGAGCTGTTGCTGCGGGTGGGTTGGGTGTCGCCGCGGATGAGCGATATGGTTGTTGTTTTGCCAGCGCCGTTGGGGCCGAGTAGGGCGAAGACTTCGCTTTTGCCGACCCCGAAGCTGACGTCTTCGACTGCTGTGAGTTTCTTGAACTTTTTGTTTATGTTGAGGACGCGAAGGCCGTCTTCTGAAGAGGTTGCCACGCGGGAGGCTTCTGTCGCGATGTCTTTGTCGACCGGGCTCTTTTCTTCGAAATCCGTGGGCTTGAACTTGCTATGGAAGAGGGATGACAAGACAGGCCCGCCGTCGATCCAGAGAATTAGACCAAAGAGGACTAGGGATTGAACGATCAGGTAGAGGATGGGCCCGCCGTAGAGGGTGATCTCGCCAGGGTAAGAGGCGACTTCGTGACCCCGGCAGAGAATCGAGAAAGTATTGAGAGCGGTAAACATGGCGCGGAGGAGATTCCCTGCTGGAGATATGATCGCTATCGTGAAGTGGGCTACCTCGATGTAGTAGTCGACCTTCTCGGTGGGTGCATAGGTCAGGACAGACATGTATGCGATGAAGTAGATGAGGAAGAGAACGCATTGTCCACCGGCAGCAAAGGCAAAGGCTGCGAGCTGGGATTTCGAGAAGAGTGAAACCAGGTACGAGAGCAAGGTCGCGCACAGTCCATAGACGAAAAATACCACGAATAGATACCCTGGATGGTACCATACGTCTGATACGGCCCGGAATATGACGATCGCGAGGACGCTGGCCGCAAGCACAATACAGAAGTCGAAGACAAGGTACGCCAGCCAGAGTGACAAACTTCGTACCCCATTGCTGAAGTGCAGCGCTCTCACGTGTCTCAGACGTTCTATCGTAGGATAGAGAGCGAACAAGGCGGGGTACACGGACATCGCAAGACCAAAGTAGACGATCAATTGAAGTGTCTTCCCCATTCCAGGTTGCATGGGAATCTCGAAAGGCTGGTATTGCACGTTGATTGGGATACCGGTCAGGACACGATCAAAGAGATTTTGCACAACGGCCGCAAGTGGGAAGTCGCCGTTATCGGCTTCCCATGCCAAAGTGGCCGGAGAAGAGGAGTCTCCAAGGTAGAAGCCACCAGGAGTCACATTGGCATAGTTATTTTGGATATAGCTCGTGAACTCCGGATAAGTGTCAACCATATGGAAACGAGTTTTCAAATCGGGGCCTCCGTTCTTGGTCCCACTTGTGCTTTCGAGGGTCTTGACGAATTTTTCGAGCGCTGCAGTGGACACCACACTGGATGGGCCAAGCACAATTTGGAAGCCGTCCAGTGATGCTAAAGACTGGGTTTCTGGACCCTTAGAAGTACTCGCTCCAGAGCATCCCGTCTTCGTGGCTCCTTCGAGGAACAGAGTAACCAATCCCGCAGCTATGACGGGAATAAGCAGGGCAGCAATATAAGGGAGAGGGTTCCGCCGAAGAATGGTGATTCTTTTACGGAACAAGTACCACGCCTGGACGAGCATGCCGATGCGCTTTCCAGTGAGAAGCTGCAGTTCATTCTGGCCAACTTCTTCCTCCATGACCTCGGCAAATTTCGAGTGGACGTGGTCAGCTTCACTGGTGGCAGTTGTCGGGGCTTTGCTTAAGTCCACTTCTTCGGCGACCTTCAAGAAGACATCCTCTATTGTCGGGCCGCTGATGCGGTAGTCGGTCACACCGTTTTGCTCCAGCGTTGACACGAAAGAGGCGGCTTCTGCCGAGCTCTGGACAGTATAGAGCGTCTCGTCAAAATGAACCTCATGTGGGACATCTTTGAACTGTAGGCTGGGGGCCCCAGGGACATGGAGAACGTGGATACGATATCCGGAGCCGAGTCGATGCTTAAGCTCCACACTCGACCCGTCAGCCTTGAGAACACCCTTCGACAGAATAGCAATGTGATCAGCGAGAAGGTCAGCTTCATCCAGAAAATGGGTTGTCAGAAGAATGGTCCTAGAGCCCCTTTCCGCCAACAAAATGTCCCAGATTTTCCTGCGCGAGATTGGGTCAAGGCCAGATGATACTTCGTCCACACAACACACAGACGAACCACCAGTGAACATCATCGCCAGCTGAACCTTGCGTTTTTGACCACCAGAGAGTGTCACAGTGCGCGCATTCACCTTTTTGTCAAGGTCACAGTCACCAAGTAGCTTGGAGAGTTGTTCCTTGGAATCGGTTTTCCCCGTGGATTTAAGTCGGTTGAATATCTTCACGTGCTCGTTGACTGTGAGTGAATCCCAGAGAACATTCTTCTGGGGGCAGAGACCAAACCGGCCTCCTGACTCGCCGTAGCTGATGTCGATTTGCCCAGAGGAGATTGTCGTTAGACCAGCAATAGCATCCAGTGTAGTGGATTTTCCCGAACCATTAGCCCCGAGAAGGACCATGATCTCTCCTTTTGTCACATCCATTGTAAGACCGTTGACTGCCAGCACACTGCTTCGATTGCTTCCAAAGCGCGAAGCTATATTCCGGTAGAGCCATCCCGGCTGATATTCTTTGCTGAACGCGTTCAAACTGAGGGCGGCCGAGGTGTCAGAAGTCGTGGCCTGTCGGTTCTTTGAGGTCGTGCCATAGAGTATACGCTCTGCCACGGCTGCAAGCACAGGGTAAACGATAATTTGAATGACCAGAAGTATCCACAGAGCGATTCCAGGAAGGGTCCAAGGATTTTGGGGAGCCGCTTCGACAAGGTTCGTCGCCAAATTCTGCCGCTCCCAGCGAGCCATGAAAATGGAGAAGTAGACATAATTCATCGACGGGAAGAGGAGGCCTAGAATCCCAACCGTCCCACTGCTTTCGGTAGGGGCCATCTGGGCTACCACGCCCAGTAGTAAACAGACAATGACGAGGGTAATGCCACTCAGCTGTGCCTTTTTGAAGAACGATGCCCCAAAGATGGAGAAGGATGACAGCGCTAGACCAACGAGGATATGGTAGATTATGGTGATACCGGCGGAGGTTCTGCTATATACGCCATACTTCAGGATGCCGCCGGCAATGATCCAACCAGGACCGTAAACAATATCCAGGGCCAGGTGGGCAGCACAGAACCGGGCGGCTTGAGACTTCCACCGCGAGGTATTCGGCATCATGCAATCGATCAACTGACTCATGCCTAGTTCTCGCTCCATGGCGATCAAGCCTGTAAGCTGGTACGAGACACCAACGATACCGATGAAAATGGCGACTCCTATGATGTCGATGACAGCGCCCATATAGCGGGTTCTGATTTCGTCCTCGCGACCCTTCTGGGTCAAAGACGTAAACGGATATTCCATAATCTAAATCAATTAGCTGGGGCGAATTATACTGGAGTCGTGGAAGCAGACCTCGCTGGGAAGTGGGCGTCGGCCCGTGGACGAGTTGACCTGGGCTATGGCCCAGTCAATGGCGTGCTGGAACGGAAGAAGATAGATCTGTTGTTCATTGTCGAGCTTGTCGACTTCTATCCCCGCGCCCAGTGCCGCATCCATTCGGATCGAATAATTCCAGGCGCCATATGGACCTTCCGTGGGGGACGAATGGAATACGGCGGCGGCGACACATGTCGACACCCCCCGAAGCGACGAACGACACACCTCGCGCAGCTCATCCTCAGAGGTAAGAATATGCACTTGGTCGTGATTTTCTCTGGCAGGCTCCGCGACGCGATCGATTACTTGCTGGATTGGACCATCAACCAGTCCATTGTGGACGAATACCAGCTTGTCCCTTCCCTCACCGACGAGACCCAGTGCATCGGAGAATGATCGCAGAGGGGTCGGTTCGCCGATCCCGTATGTTGCCGGTTCGATGAACAGGTTTCGCGCGTACGATCTAAGCGCTGCATTAGAGAATTCGAGAAAGACAGGATTATCGAGAGCACCGCGACGAACATAAAAGCAATGAAGACTACCGGCAAGACCAAGGCCCGAATAACGGTCGTGAACAGCGGACGGACCAACACCACCAACAGATTCTTGACAGTCAATGTCCAGACCTGCCTGAGGAAGAGTTTCATCGTTGCCTGCCAGTCACCGGGAGCGACACTAGACGGTCTAGATGTTCATTCCTAGCTCTCAAAGGGCGACGGAAAAGGGGACGACGAGGAATAGATGTCGAACTCTGCGTCAACCAAGCATCACTCAGGCAGAGAATCAAAGAAAGTCGGTCCTGATACCTTCGAAGCGACTCGCAGCAGGCGTGGTGTACCCTGGAACGAGGCTGCGACTGAATCTGTAGCCCCTACTCCGTAAGAGACCAAGATCGTAGGAGTGGGTCTGCCCAGGAGCGTGGGAGGCAGTGCTAGGGCTGCTTCAAAGCAGAACAACAATCATGACAACGGGTGAATTAGCAGAACGAAGCGCCAGTCAATCGACCAATCGCTCCGAAGAGAATCTGATCCTAGTAGCATCGCCTCGGTCGACCAAGTAGCCGGCGTGCCTTGGAATTGGTTGGCGCCGAGACTTCATTTTTGCCTGGTGTATATTGATTAGCGTATTCTACCCCACTTAAAGTGATTGAGCCGATCTGGGGCCTGATTCGAGGATCAGAAGCAGAGCTACCGCTGTCGATTCAACCTGACTCGAACGTATCTTACAGCGTGGGTTGAATGAATGAGTTACGGAGCATCTCGTGAAGATGGAAGGCCAGAGATGAGATGGTCTTTTTACTTGAACTACTTGGAGCGATATAAAGAGTGATGGGGTGACTAAGACGGGGCATGTATTGATGCCTCGTCTGCAAGTACTCAACGGCCAACCCTTTGGCAAAGGGCAGTGGATGTATTAGGGTCATCAACCTGGCCCTTGTTGGAATGATTACGGTAGGCCCATTCAGAAGGATGCTTTGAATTGCTTTATACCCGAAGTCACCAGACAAACACCTAGACGTCAGGTTCAATATACACGTGCAAGTAATAATACAATCGCCAAATGCAAGAGTCGGTTTACATGGGAGTCCCCGTTCACCGTCTCTGTCCACGTCCCCCACGGCCCTTGATGCCCCGAAGGCCTTGCTTCTGTCGGAGATAGTTCGTGACGATGTTCTCGACGGTGCCCATGTCATGTCTAGGTTGTCTGGAAGAGAGAAACACAGAAAGGTTAGTCGACAAAATCCCAGTCCCCGTGCCTTTCGGGATAGTAAAACCAGCAAATACGCACCTCATGTAATACAACCTAGCACGTCTCTTCCTGTGCGCGGTTCTCTGGACGATCTCAACGCTCTCAACGTTGGGGCTGAGAGCCTTCACCCACATCTCGACTCCAACCCGACTGAGTTGATTCCGCAGCAAGAATGACGTGTCGTGCCCTCGCAACCGGATGCTCAGACACACTCCTGCGAATGGGTCTCCGTTCTTGAAGGTCACGCGCACGATGTCGCCAACCTTGACACTGCGCGGGTTCCGTCGGTAGTCAAAGAGCGCCTTGCGTTCACCGGTCGGATCAAGCGTTTCTAATTGCGATTGGTTCACGGCTCCCACGGCGTCTTTGCACGTAGTGGTCGCGGAGGCCGGCGGAGGGTAGACCTTGAGTTTCTTGCGGCCTGTCGCAAAGAGCGGATTAGTGAGGGTTTACCCAGGAGTACAAGGGGGAAACTCCACGCACTGTGAGGCTGCAAATGAGTGGGTATTTGCGACAGGAATGTCTTGGGCATCTTGGATGGGAAATCCAGAGGCTGTGACTTGGGCGTGTATGCGGTCGTGATCGATCGGCGACTGATCTGGGCGTGTTGAAGCGACTGGGGCTTCATCAACGACCTGAAGCAGCCCAGCTGCCGCAAGATCGGGGAGGGATTTGCCATGGCGGCAGATCAGACAATCGTTCGAGTAACAATTGTCGACTTGATAGGTGATAAAGAGAGGCCACACAGAGAGAGAGAGAGAGAGGGTGATAACGGTGATTAGAACGGGAAGAACTTGACGGACGGGCAGAATTCCCGCCAAGCCCCGAATTGCCCGATCGGGACAACCTCCATCGGATCTGAACTTTGACTCGCGACGGGAACTTTTCTGCTCCGCAAGACGAGTCCGTTTGCTCCAATCCACCAGAAAAGGCGTTCCATTTGTGCAATTGCCTGAGATCCCTTTCTCCCAGTGGAATCCCTTGTTGAGTTTTACTTCAAACACCCTTTCCTCCAACCAGAATGGCGCAGTGCGCCTTGAGGCTTTTCCGCGGCCAGGGTCCCAGTACTCTGCGTCCGTCCATCAGTGGCTTCATACAGAAGCGCACTCGTGCTAGTCAGTCTCCTCTCAATTCCTCAAATCCATCTTTCGCAACCGCGAGGCATTACTAACAAAGACGCAGCCATCCCGACCTTCACCCAGACCTCCTCCCCCGAACTGGACCAGGAACTTCACCGATTCCGCGAAGAACTCTTCATACCGTATGGCCTGCCCCAGGGCCCGCGGCGGATGATGTTCCGCCAAAAGTACGCCGACCGCCTCGACGAAGAGCAGATCACGGTGCCCCTCGAAGGCGAAGAGGAGGACTTCACCCTGCGACCCATGGACCCGCAAACGAGACCGTCGAACCAAGAAGCCGTCGCCGTGCTCCGGATGATGCAGACGAAGCAAGACTGGCGAAACCTGGCCCCCTTCCTACGAGGTCTTAAGATCGCAGGCCGGAAACTCAGCCCCGAGCGCCAGGAGTGGCTGGCGCGGAGAGCGGGCAACGCCGACGCCCTCGGCATCGTCCTCGACTGCGCCCGCCAGGCCGAGAAAACCGGCCTCTACCTCAACAACCCGCCTCTCGTGGAGCAGATCTTCCTCGTGCTGCACAAGAAGGCCCTGGCGGCGGAGTTCAAGGGGCCCGAGCTGGCGAAGGCCGCCGAGCTGGCGACGCAGTTCGTGTCGCTGATGGACAGCCCCGAACACCACCAGGCCAGCCCTCACCTGGACCCCAGGAAGAGGCCGCTGGTCAGCGCGGTGCTCCTCGAGCTGAACGCCGCCCGAGCGGTGGAGGAATACAACCGCCACGACCAGGACGGCCTGGTCCGTCTCTACGCGGAGCGCCTCTTCGGCACGTGGGCGTACGCCCAGTTCAGCAAGCCCGAGTACAAGAACTGGTACGAGATCGACAGACTGCTTCAGCGCAACGTGGCCATCTACAACGCCATGAACCTCGCCCAGCAGGTGCAGGAAGTTGGGCGCACCAAGGACGTGGGCCGTCTCCTGAAGACGCGCTCGAACGACCTCAAAATGATCATCCAGAAGCAGAGGAGTCTTGCCCCGGCGGAGATTGAGCAAAAACCCACCCTGGGTTACGTACAGAGCCAAAGCATCGTCTGAAGAAAAAGTGGAGGGGGGGCTTAGATAGGATGATTTTTTTTGGCGTTTTGTGCCCTGCTTATGAATTGTACATTACCATCAATACTGCTCGGAGCTGTATCTTTAGTCGAGAATGGACGAGTTTTCCATGTCCTCTTCGTACAATCTGGATGGGTTGAACCAAAAGCTAGGTAAATATAGGCTTATTGGCCGTGTTGGGGAAACCGTGTAGTGCTAAAAACACTCGGAAAAGAAACGAGCAAATAACAGGGTACAAAATCAAGGTGCTAAATAAATGACCTAGATAAAAGCTACCGGATCCCAAAACAATCAGCAGGGTTGAAAGTCACTTAATCTGCCCAACCTAAGCAACCAATTCGAGAGTGTGGTCATCACGGATATGACCCCGGGCGGGAAGAGTGACCGTGCCGGAGATGACAGCAGGGCCAGACACGGTGATCTACCAAAAACCGTTAGCGAGCGCTTCCTAAAGACCGTGTGAAACAAGTCGAATGCTTACCTTTCCTTCGAACTTCTCGTCGCTGGGGATGTCAGTCAAGAGAACCTCGACACTACTCAATGGCGCACCAAAGTGGTTGGGGCCCAGGAAACGCCGATAGTCATAGATGTTGGTCTGAGAGATAGCACCCGCAACTCCCGGGCCAGTCAGGGCATATACCACGCGGGCGCCGGTGAAGATCCGCAGGTCCGTCAGCTGACCACAAGTCAGGCGGTCCTGGGGATCCGCATCGGCGCGGTGGGAGATGCACAGCAGACGGAGTTTGTCCAGGGACAGTTCGGCGGTTGGGCCGATGTTGGCGAGCTGGCTGAGCAGACCGTGCGATGGCATCACACCCGCTTCCAGGTTCCGCACCTGGAGCCAGCGAGCAATCGAGGAGATGACGCCGGAGTGGGGTTCCATGAATTTGTCATGATATTGGGACATGGTGCGGGACGAGGCGATGATCACGGTAGGAGACACCCCGACGGTAGCCAAAGCGAAGTCCACGCCCTCCCCGGCAACCGAGTTCAGGGCGACGGAGGCACCGGCGAAGATCGCTGCCATGATCTGGCACAGCGGGTATGAACGTGACATCGAGTCAATCGAGAGGACCAGGTCGTCAGAGTTGAAGCGTTGGTTTCGGGGCAGGGAATAGAGTAAACCAGCAATGGCGGCCACCAAGTTCTACATCCAAGTCAGCTGCGAACAGTCACAATGAACTCGACAGAGTGGGAGGGGACCCTACCTCTGGCTGGAACTCGATAAACTCGCCCACACCCGATGCAGACGGCCACACGGTGGTCACGGAAGGCGACGGGGAGCTAGAATCCCAGCTAGGAACTTCCAACCCAGCCAGATCCCTATTCTCGTCCACCAGGTCGTGCCAGACGGTCACATCCAAGCTACCCTTGACATCCGCGGGCACTTCATTCCAATCCATGTGTCGGCTTCCTATCTTTGCAACCCAAACGACCTGCGAGAGTTGCTTGTTATTCTTCGCGACCAAGGACAGATCGAGAGCGCCGGCCTCCGCGATCAACGTATCGGCCTGGGCTCGTTGCAACAGATTCGAGAGGTCTTGCGCTTTCAGGTTATGGGGAATGAGGACGACCTTGAAGCCATAGAATGCGCCCGCTGAAACAAGCTCGGTCAGCACGAATTGAACCTAGCCACACAACTCATAGCTCATACCGAAGACAGCTGCCAGCAGTTCCATCGAGTCGGTCAGACAAACCGCCATGGTTTTGGTCTTCGCCTCCTGCAAAAACCGCCCGATGACGTTGATTTCCTGCGTGACTTGGTCCAAAGAGTGCTCGATGGCCTTGCGCCCCAGCACGGTGTAGATCTTGCCCTGCTTGCCCGTGAGCTTGCCCTCATCGTCCAAAGCGCCGCGCACGGCCGCTCTCCAGACATCTCGGAGGTCGCCTTTCCTCCCAGTCGTCCACTTCGGAGCGCCGGGATCCTTCACGTTCAGTCCGGACCGCAAGGGGAAACCGTGGGGTGTCTCGAGACTCCGATATGGCGCTGATTCACCGGACCTGCGTACGGGAAACGCGGTCGACTGGCGCGCGAGAAGAAACGGATGGATATCGGGATCCTTAGAAGTGACGAAAGACCAGACGAGAAAGCTAACAATGCCACCGGCAATCAACGTGCTATAGATGTTCCAGTCGGCGAAGGCATCGGCAACCACCGCATCCAACGATTCCAACAGGGATTTATTCGAATCCATGATCGATGGCCGGGACTCTCGAGAAGAGTATCACCCTAAGAGCAAATAAGTGACCAGCAAAGCGAAGACAGATGGCCTTTTTTGTAATCTCCAGCCAGATGTTGTTTACAATGCGAGGGTCAAAAGCGGAGCTGGGCGGAAGCTCGGATTAATCTAGGTAGGTGTGGGGGGGGAAGGGCGGCTACGGAGAGTAGCAGGACCAGCTATTACATACTGTATCATTAGTACGAATTACATACTTACACTACAGTGGAAAACTTCGGCCGCGTCAAAGGCGCTTGTGCTCCCCGTTGCCCGGCGTTGCGCATCGATCATCATCTCCAAAACAAAATCATCATAACAATCTATCTATCACATCATCCTTCCCCACTCTGCTGGTCCCCTCTCTCCTCTCTTGAAGTTGAGGTATGGTCCAGTCTGGGTTTTTACCGTAAGGCGAATTTGGACACTCTTCCCCAAATGTGCTTGTGGTAAATCCTCGATTGAACCAATAAAGGTAAGTAAGGACAAGGTAAGTTCAGCTTCAACGTCCTATTCAAGTAAGTGGTCATTCAAATCGAATATCCGTGATGGCTTCTTTTGTGCTTACCTTTGAATAGCCCCTCTCCCCCCCTCTATCATATTTTCTTTCCTTTTCGTCGTCGCCCTTCGTCCTGGTCCCCGGTCAATGGCCTCTCTTCCATCCACCCCGAAAGCGGCCATTGCGCCCGCGCCCGCGCCCACGCCAGATGAATCCCGAACTCCTGGCAAGTGGCGCCATCCCCAGTTGAACGAGATCGTCCGGCGACAAAATGCGGAGACATTCGGAGACCGCAACCTCAAGAAGTTGTCGTGGAATACCGTCGCTCTGGTAGCGACGTGGATCTTCGGGGATACCTTTCGATCATAGTGAGTGGTGTGCGCAGCGACGTCGAGGTCGTGCGATGGGATCTAACTCGCATCGGTACAGCTCTTTACGGATTCAAAACCTCACCCGAATTTCCACCTACCCGGACTTCTCGCTGCTGATCTTGCAACTGATCTTTGCCGTGAACATCCTCCTCGCATTGTACCCTCTGTTCCGGCCCAAGGACAACTTTTCCGACATCCCTCTCACCCCTACGCAGCGCTCGCTTCTGGGCCTCCGCCCATCTACTAGCTCACCGTCGACGCCTGGAACCTCATTTGTGACTCCCCCCAAATATCGGCTTTCGGCATCGCGGACCGCTAGCCCCGCCAGCAGGACGGCATCGCCGTTATCCGCCAGCGCCAGCGCGTCGGGGCGTCGACTATCGTACAGCACGACCTTTTCCCCCTCAAGTAGCCCGTTGCTTCACAAGGTGGTTTCGAATGGGGGGCGAGAGGGAGGGCGACGACCCAGCTTTGGGTCGTCGTCTTCGTTCGGTCGGAGCTCATCCTTCACGGAGTCGACCATGTCGACCATGGGGCCTGCGACCCCATCCCCGGTCGGTGGAAAGCGGGTTAGCCTGGGATTGAGCAATAAGTGGCTTTACGAGCGGAGTAGACGGTTGTCAGCCAGCAACGGCAGTCTTTGATTGATTGATAAATGGAATGGATTGGTTTGGCGGGTGTTCTGGTTGCACTTATCAAGGGAAGACGATGTAAACTTGAGTGATTAGCCCGGAACTTATTTCCGAAAATCGTGGCTCTAAATTTTCCATAGCAATACTATACTTGAGCATTTTAAAATATTATCATTTTATACGTTATACCATATAAGCTGGAGTCCAATCGTGGCGGGGGGGGATTGTATTTATTTACCCTGATGGGGACCACTGGAAGATCGCCGAGTCTCCGCGGCCAAGGAACGATGGGTAGCTGTCAACTCGTTCCCTCATTCCTTTATTCTTTCTTTATTCAACCGGCCACGAAACAACCTCCCAACGCGACATCTGCTTATTCTCCCCTTCCTGGGTAGTTGTTCTCAGCAGGGGTTAAGCGTCAGCCTCAGGATACCTTTCCCTGTAGGCCTCTAACTGCACCTAGTTGGTTGTTCCGTCAATCCAATCCCGTTGGTGGCTTTACGATGGGGGCTTCGGAGTCCAAGTTGGTCTTCAAGCAGGGAATCTTCCGTCTCTCGGAGGAGAAAGATATCCCTCCAGATGATCCCTACTGGGCGAGAGTATGTTCCGAGTCGTGGATAATCTACGATGGAGTGCGATCCGTTGCTAACGGTTGCGATGTAGTTCTGGGAGCTCCCGGAGTCGACCGAGGATGTCTTCAGTTTATTTACCCCCGCAGACATACGGCGAACCCGTGATAACGCGACATCGAATTTCGAGACACTCTTGCTGTCGGTCACCTCACGCCTCACCGTCCTCAAGAATCATCCGTCCTTTCCAGACCCGGACCTAGCCCCCGACCGGGACGCGCTGAACTGCATCCGCATCCTCACCCGGATCCTTCCCTTCGTATACGAGGCCGACCACTTGGAGGGATGGGAGGAGCAATTCTTCTGGGCTCGTCGGAGGAAGAAGACCCGCGAGGCCCAGGTGGCGACGGAAGTGCTCTTTGACGAGGCGCAGGCTGGGGAACAGCGAGATGCGGTATCGCCTCGGGAGAGTGACTACGAGGAAGTGAAGCCTCTGGCGGAGGAGCTGATCGATACCTTATTAGATCTGCTGTTTTACACGGATTTCACGATTCCACCACTGCCTACGGCGGCGAGCAAAGTCTCGTTTTCCATCTGGCAAAGCGGGGTGGGGTGCAATACGTCTATGGGCTCGAGCAAAGAACTCGAAAACAACCGCTGTGAGATTCTAAGGTTACTGCTGACGCTGACCGGGCGGGCCATGTATATGCCTTCAAGTAAGCCGTCCCCTCTTTTCGATTGTGGTAAGCCGACTGGGTATCTCGAGCTAACAGCCTGGAAGATCTATTGCCGGTGCAGGGTGTTAAAGCCCTTACCTACATCACGACATGTTCGGACAAGCAGACTGTCTTGACACTTCTGTGCTCGTTGCTCAACACGGTAGGTTTTACAGAAGGTGATCTGTTTAAGGGCAGTGCTCACTCGTTCCGTGCAGGCTATCAAGTACAACCCCGCATCCTGGAAGGTTCCGTACGATCATGTCGTGTGGAAAGACCCCAAGCAGATCTTGGTTATCTACTGTCTGCAGCTGCTTCTCGTGCTGCTTCTGTATCCAGTCCCGGAGGACGGTCGTGGTTCTCCTCCGAAGAATTACTATCGGCACTACTTCGGACGGCTACATAGGCCGCAGGACTTCCAGTTTCTGGTCGACGGGATGACCCGAATCCTGAACCAACCCGTATGTTCAGTTTCTCTCGTGATCGCCTTCACCACTGACGTCTATCTTCCAGTTGCAAGCTACAAGCTCCTATCTTCCTGGTAGTCAGAGAACCGTCAAGTGGGCCCCCGAGATGCTGATGCTCTTCTGGGAGGCGTTGCAGTGCAACAAGCGCTTTAGGTCTTTTATCATCGACTCCAACCGCTCTCACGATTTTGTCATTCTCTGCATCTTCTACGCCATTGCGTACAAATCTGACCCCGCCAAACAAGGCGTGGTCCGGATGTGCATCTTCATTCTCCAGACCATGAGCGTGGACCCTAATTTCGGGCAAAGCTTGAATCTGAAATTCGAGGCACAGGACACGCTCCCGCAAACCATTCGCATTCCCAACTTCCGAGGTTCTTATGCGGATTTCTTGATCATGGTCAGTTCCCCAGATGTTTGAAACGTTGAAACGGGCAAGAATTGACATTAGCAGTCCGTCCACACTTTGATCACGACCAGCAAAGGCACGCTCACTGCAGTCTATCCGGCGCTGTTGGCCATCGTGAACAACCTCGCCCCTTATGTGGAACACATGTCTCCAGCGGCATGCTCCAAGATCTTGCAGCTGTTCTCGTCCATGTCCGCGCCCAGTTTCTTGCTCGCAAACGACTCCAATCACAACCTCCTCACTTCCGTGCTGGAGTCGATCAATTCGATTCTAGAGCACAAGTTTACGAGTTCGTCCAATGCCCGATGTTTTCTTCAAGGTCCCTGCTGACAGTATCTTAAAGAAAACCCGTTCCTCGTCTATGCCATCCTGAAGTATCGGAAACGCTTTGAGGCCGTGCGGTCGTTCACACTGGAGAGCGGACAGCAGGAGATCGAACGACAGAACGAGAGAAGAAAGGACGAGAGCGGATCCAGTGACTTTGTCGCCAGTCCGGTTCTCTCCGCCGCTGAGGAGGATCCTCACACATCGTCGGGTACGCGATCTCCGCTGGGCCGCATCCCGGAAGAACATACGCCTTTTGCCATTGGAGACGAGTCCGATGATGAGCAGGGCGAGCCCAAAACACCGGTGCACACATCGCCGTCTGTGCAAAGCTCGCGACGGCCATCAGCGGCGTCGACTATCGACGAGAGTGTACCGCTACAACTACGAGGCATGTCGGAAAAGGCACGGGGAAAGATGCCGGCCGGGCAGCCGTCCTTTTCCCGACAGAACAGTATGACCAGCCAGACCAGCGTGTCGGCGATCTTCCCAACGTCTCCGAATGGCTTCACGCCTACCACGGCATGGGTGAGTGATCACAGTGCCTCCCTCACCTGCGTCTGCAGGCCACTAACATAATCCAGCTCGAATCCTGGCTTCCCGAGCTTCCCCTGCATACCATACTCACCATCATCTCGGCGATCACACCGCACGTGCCGGAATCGGCTTTCCAGAGCGCCTCCACCCCGGAGGCGCGCACTCTCATCACCAACCTTCCGTCCTTCACGGAAGATCCCGCCATTCGCATCATCATAGCCGAGCCTTCGCCTGTGCGCGTGCACACCTTTGAGTGGTCAGCCCTCTCGATGGGCTGGTACGAGTCTCTTCTCTGGGGGTTCATCTTCTCCAGCGAGATGGTCGTGGGCACGGCGTCGGGTGCTACCCCGGGGACTGTGGGGGTCTGGAATGGAACGGGGATCAAGCTGTTCAAGGTCCAGGAGGCAGCAGCCCAGGGGCCGACGCTCCTTGCGCCCAAGGGAGCGGTGGACGCGGTTGGGAGCAACCTTGTACAGCGGATTGGCAACCTCAGTCTCCGGCGCACGAGTACACAAGAATCTCAAAACAACTCGCGACCGTCCTCTATACGGGAAGTCTAGGAATCGAGAGCACGAGGTCGTTGATCGGAGAGTTTCTTGTACTGATTGTGCTTGTTCCCATGATACCTGAGAGGCGTTTATTTTTCACACATTTTCTTTCATTTGATTTATTTACCTATTTACTACTACTATTTTTGCCAAGCCAAAGGAATCAATCTGTGGATACAAACCGTCAAATGGGGCAAGTCAATCGTAGAGAACAGATATAGATTCCGGCATAAGTTGGTCACTGCGGTGTGTGGAGCCCGACTAATTGGTAAGCGGCTTCCTTGTCGATCTTTCTTCTCTCCAACATCCGTCGCGACTTCATCTCACTTCCTCCCCCGTTCGTCTGTTCTCCCACCCCGCAAAACGGCCAATTGGTGGTGCTCCTCGTGTTTGAGTAGAATGCTCCGCTAGATGATTATTTCTCCCACCGCCGTTCGCCTATGCTAAGCCTTCAACCACGCGCAGAGCCCTTCAATCTTGGACCGACCAGCTATGGCGGATCCGCGTGGTCGATTGGGGTGGCTTGGGTCTGTTTGATCTGGTATACCGCGGTCAATCTCGTTTGTGTCGTGGGCTACTCTCAAATGTATATTACCTCGGACTTTTCTTCGCCCTCTTCCCATGTTTCAGACCCGTTTGTGTCGCGTGATCCTAACAATGTCTTCGCTCCAGATGGCGCTATTTCCTACAACGGCCGCGACAATCGCACTCGGCAGCCTCCGCCGACGCCCCCCACGTCACCGTCATCCGACCCGTCAAAGGCCTCGAACCGCACCTGTATGAGTGTCTGGCGTCGACCTTCCGCCAGGATTACCCGTCCGACCGGTTGACCGTCTGCTTTTGCATCTCATCCCGACAGGATCCGGGCTATCCGACGCTAGAGCGGCTTGTCGCGGATTTCCCGCACGCCGGCGCACGATTATACGTCGAGGAGGATGATCCACTGCTGCAACCGGGCAACGAGCACGTATACCAGCTGGGCCCGAACCCCAAGATCCGCAATATGAGTCGGGCCTATCGGGAAGGAGAGGGAGACATCGTTTGGATTATCGATTGCAACGTCTGGATCGGCCCGGGTGTCTGCGGGCGTATGGTGGATCGACTGTGTGGGTTTGGGTCGCCGTCAGAAAAGAAGAAAAAGTACAAATTCGTCCATCACTTGCCGTTGGTTGTGGATGTGACCGATGAGCCTGGTGTGGCTGGGGAGCAGGAGGCTCTTTTGGACGCGTGTCGAGCGCGCGGGGACACCTCGGCTGTTGCCGAGAATGCCGGCGTTATGGAAATGGGAGGGGGTCGACTGGAGGAGTTGTTCATGTCGTCCGCGCACGCCAAAATGTATACGGCGATCAACACGGTGCTCATCGCGCCGTGCATCGTCGGGAAATCGAACATGTTCCGCCGTTCGCACCTCGACTACTTGACGGCACCAGCGTCAAAGGACGACAGCGATGGGCCGCCCCGCAACGCGGGAATCGACTACTTCTCGGACAACATCTGCGAGGACCACCTGATCGGCGATCTGCTGTGGAAGAAGCAGGTGCGGGAGGAGAAGAAAGAGCACGGTGGAGAAAAGCTGGGCAAGCACGCGATGGTCTTCGGGGACCTCGCGTTCCAGCCCGTCGCCAACATGAGCGTGCCGGCGTACGTCGCCAGACGGGTGCGCTGGCTGCGGGTGCGCAAGTTCACCGTGCTGCTCGCGACGCTGGTCGAGCCCGGGACGGAGTCCTTCCTGTGCTCATGCTATGGAGCATGGGGCATCACGACGGCGCTGGCCCCGTGGCTGTTGGAGAACGGATACGCATGGGCGGCATCCCTGTCAACATGGACGGCGTTCTTCGCGCTCTTCTGGACCAACATGCTCGTGTGGATCCTAGTCGACTGGACACTATACATCAAGTTACACTCGGCGAAGACGGTAGAGCTGAGCGAGGACACGCCGCCCTTCGCGCGGCCGCCGCCGTCCGGGCGGACACGGCGGTCGTTCGGAACGTGGTTTGCGGCATGGCTGGGGCGAGAGTTGCTGGCGCTCCCGGTCTGGATGTGGGCTGTATACGGCGGCGTCACGGTGAGGTGGCGGGATCGACAATTCCGGGTCGGTCTGGACGCGAAGGTCCGCGAGATGGACCCGAAGACGACTAGTAGTAAAGCGAGGCGGGATTAGACTTACAGGTACATATACACACATACATATACATATACAAACAGGATGGTGGGAGGGTGGACACAGTATAGAATAGAAGATATGCGTGATGTGAAATGACAGCCCAGTTAGCTTTGAGCAAGAATGAATGAAAGAGATGAAGGAAGAAGAACTTTTATCTATGCAAGCCATCAAGTCATGTAAATATAAGGTAACAAAGAAAAAGAAATAGCAAAGAAAGAAAAAAACAATCACTCCTCCATCTTGTCCCCAGCAGACGGCCCTTCACCAGCATTATTACCACTCTTATCCTTACCCCCATCAACCCCACTCTCCAACTCCGCCGCCTTCTCCGAACTCAACAACCACTCGACGACCTCCCTCGCCTTGGTCATAGGTCTCGCAGGAGCTGACTCGCCCGCTTCAGCTTCAACTTCCGCCTCAGCCTCAGCACCATCCTTCTGCTCATCCTTCTCCTCCTCCGCAGACCAATCCGCCCGCTCCGCCAAAAACACAGCGTCTAGCCCCGCATCATTCGTAGCAGCGAGGTCAGCACCAGCCTCCACAAGCGCCTTCACACACTCAAGGTGCGTGTTCAGAGCGGCCCAGTGAAGCGGCGTGTTCCCGGAGTGGTTGCGGTGGTTGAGGAGGGTTTTGCGGGCTGGTTCGTCGAGGGATTGGAGGAGGAAGGAGAGGATTTCTATACACATGAATCATATACAGTCAGTTTCTGTCCATCAATTACAGGTGTATATCACCCCTCTCGTAAAAGAGGAATAAAGAGGGAGAAGGGGGGGGGGGAAGAATACCAATATTCCCATTCGCGGCAGGAAAATGCAGCAGACAGCAGCCGGTGCCGCCCTCTTCTTGGGGCTCGGCGTCGATGGCGGAGGCGATGATTTGGCTGGTGGGGAGGTTGAGTTGCGTGGAGAGCGTGGAGAGGTCTGTTTGGAGGGCGGGGAGGTCGCCGATGCGGGCGTCGTAGATGAGGTCGTCTGTTGAGTCTGCGGGGAGGGACATTTTCTTTTTCTTTCTTCTTCTTCTTTCTTTCGTTTTTGACTTTGAGATCGGGCTTTGTGAGGGTGATTGGTGTATATGTAGAAATTAGGTACTATGGTTTGAGTGTTAAGTTAGTTTTGGGTGTGCTTGGTATGGTTTGCGCCTGTAGATAGGTAGGTTGATAGAGTAGGAATGTGAAGATATTCCCCGCGGAAGAAGCCCCTCATTGCTCTCATGGGGGACATCTCAACGGGTGGTGGTCAATTCTGCTTCACGTCCCGCCCGAAATCAAGAAATAATGCAGACAGTACTTACAGTCTGTGATTCTACAGCAAGATGCTGGTTTGGTCTTCTGGTTTGTTGGTGGTGAGAAGTTCGTTCCGCGCGAACTTTTTTCGATGCGGGCGGTCACCTGACCGGTGGATCAACTCCTCTGTATACCCCGTAGGTAGTGTATACAGGTAAATTAAGAAGAGATCCTCTTCATATCCCCTTCATGTCGGCTAGAACAGACTGAATATAGACATCTTGATATTGATAGATAATACAATCATCCCCACTTCTAAACCCATGCAACCCAGTTATATATTACGGTACAGCGCCGAGAGACAAGAAACAGCAATAAAGAAGAAAAGGTATCATGATCAATCCCGTAACCAAGCTCGTCGCTTCTCCTCCTTCTTTTCCTTCCGCTTCTCCTTAAACATCTTCAGCTCCTTCCGACTCAACTTCTTGGCACTCCGCTCCGCACGCAGACTCCGCCCATCGTGCGAGTTGGCCGCCGCATCGACATCAAAGTACGCGCCCATCTGCCGCCGCGACTTATTCTCATCATTGTGCCGCTCCGGGTTCTGCTCCGCCGTCTGCCACCGCCCCGTAAACCGGTTGAACGTCCCGAGCGCCGCATAGTCTGCCCCGCCCGCAGCAGCTGCTGCTGCAGCGGCAGCGGCGGCCTGCGCATCCTGGCCGGGTTGCTCGTACTGCTGCGCGTACGGCGCCGTCGGGTCGTAGTCGCCGTGGATGGCGGGGTTGTAGCCTCCCAGCACGGCAGCGGGAGCGGGCGCAGGCGGGGACGCAGCAGCAGCAGCAGCAACAGGGCCGTCGCCTGGGGCGGAGGTGGTGGGGTCCGGCACGCGCGGGTTGTCCCACTGCGAGGCGCCTGAGAAGCGGTTGTAGAAGTAGAAGGCTTGCGCGGAGGGTTCCCAGACGGGTTCCCAGCCGTCGTCTTCGCGGGAGGGGGGGTTCTCGGTCGGGAGGGGCGGGGGGAGCTCTTCGTCGGGGAGTGGAGGTGCTTCTTGTTGTTCTTCTTGTTTTTCCTCTTCCTTTTTCGTTGTGTTCTCTGGTTGAGGGTGAGATTCTGTGCTTGAGTTTCTGCTGTCGGTTTGTTGAGATTCTGTCACTTCTCCGTCTTCTTCTTCTTCTTCTTCTTCTTCCTCTCCCTCTTCTTCACTTTGCTCTTTTTCCTCTTGACCCCCTGTTTCCTCTTCTTTTTCTTCCCTCTCTTCCACCTCCCCGTGCGATGTCTTGGTCTCGGCCGGGTTCTCCGCGGCCTCACCCAGCGAGTCTGTGTCTTGGGGAGGCGGTGGGGCCATCGTGATTAGCACTGCTTCTTTTTTTATAGGCTATATTCTTTCTTGTTTTTCTTGTTTGTCTGTTTGTCTTGCTTCTTCGGTTGTTCTGTCTTTTGCAGCTTGACTTGGGGAGTTGAATGGAGGTGAGAGATGCCGATCTCGACGAATAATTCCGGTCCGAGTTCCCTCATTGCTGTGTATAAGGGTGTTAGTAAGCATATGCGGTCATAAGAGGAAGCTATCCTATTCGGGTTAGATCAGTAGTCGATCTATATCGGGTATTCGCGGTTTTCATCTCGGACTCGAGAATATCGAGTATGTATAGACATTTACTGCAGGGTTGCAAAGTTGATGGAAGGATGGATATGTTCCCCATTTATTCAAGATATTAGTTTTGTATGACGTAAGTTAATTTGAGTAGAGGCGTCTCATTGTAGTATAGTGCTAAAGTTAGACAATCGAGGCCTTTCTACGGAGTAGTTCAGCAACACATTATATATTTCTACACTTGAAACGGTTAACCACAACATCGATCATAGTAATACAAGATTACGACTTGATATAGAATGTTATTGTTAGTCTGAGTATCTAGGATCTCTATAACGTCTATACATTTCTACAAATTTACCTTAGTTTAGCCAGAGTAGGTAGACTGGTCTAAAGAACATGCGTTTATTGATTTTATACTATGTTGGATATGAAGACCCTACCACTCGCCAATTGGAGTTTTTGGTCGAATGGTCAAGTTAAGACATGATGGCATATCATAGCAAGCTGACTTAGTATTTTTTCAATTATAATACTACGTATAATATGGTCGTGAGATTTCCTACAAGAGAAAACAAAGTTCCTTAATCAATAATCATTCAGTCCGAATCCAGACAAAATCCTACTGCCTGGACATTATTGTCAGAAAGAAAATCCAACCGGTCTCATAATGTACAGAATACAATTGATTCTATCTCTCATTAAGTATGTAACGCGTGATAATCCTATCGAGTGTCCCAAAAGATCCAAAAAGCCAGTCCCATGATCCCGCTAGCCCTAATTCCTCTCCAGCTTCACTTCATCCCAACTTCATCCGAACCAAGCAGAAACCGAGCAAAAACCGAGGAGAAACCGGGGAGAAATCAAGCAGAAACAGCAGAAACAATAGAAACAGCACTAACAAAACAAACAAGCATTACCAAAAGATCAATCCGTCACTCAACCAACCAAACAAGCCAATGATACACGGAAGAACCTGCCCCCAAACCTCCCCAATCAAACCACCCCCAATTCAAGTCATATCAAATCAAGCCCTGCGCACGAGCATGCCAGTGCATGATCTGGACTCGTGTCGACCAGCCGCCTCCACAGAACAGGGACAGGGACAGCCGGGATCTGCACACCCCTGCGACTGCCCGGAATCCAGCCGATCAAGGGATGGCTGTCGATCGGGTGTGTCTCCCCAGGTAACGCAACGGGGGATGGGGATGGGGATCGGGCGGAAGACGAGGTCGGGGAATGTAATTAATGTTGTGTGCTGGGTGGAACAAGGGCTGGATATGTACTGCCCAACGTGAAGATGCTGTCTCGAAGGATCATGTGTCTACGTATTCACTGAAGAGATGTCGATGCAGGTGGGCGGGCGGATGTATGATGCATGAGTTACTGCATCTGGTGAAGGTTCATCCTCGACTTTTACAGCGCTGTGGATAGAAAAATTCAATAAAAAACAGAACAAAGTAAAAGATATGCCAACGTTACAGGAACAACCTCCCACTGACCCACAAGCAAGCAACGAAAGCGGAAGCCAGCCATATCGATGACGACCGCAACACAACCAGAAAGACAAGAGTCATAAAATAAAATAAAGATGAACAAGATCAAAATCGCAAACGGAAGTCATGAATCCCCCTGTACTCGGAAATTAACCCTCAACTAGTGAGTTCTATCCCTTACCGCGCAATGCCTGACTCCACTAGGCCTCGTGCAGAGACCGTCGGTTCGTCCCTGGTTCAAGTGGCCCTCCAGGTTTCTCTTCGGCCCCTTGCAGGCTGGGTATGTCCTGCAACCTTGAATGCTTGTTGTTCCTGTGCCTGTGTTTGTGCCCGTGCCTGTGCCTGGTGACAGCTGCATCCTGCACGAGCGAGTCCATAGAACAGCTGCGAGATCAATGCACGATCAAGTTGACGATGATGATCCACGTAACGACCGTAGTCGGATCCTGTCAGCAGTAACTACCCACCTACCTACCTAACTTCGTCCCTCCCTAAACCATGGGCAGGACTGTCCGCCCCCAGTCGAAATCGGGACCGCAAGACTGATGGAATGTAACGGGGGATCCACCCGGAAAGCGAGGGTATGAAACAGAGGGCAGAACATGACGGCGCAAAACATCTTCGGCATGCCCGACATGGATCCTGTGGCCAGGGGCTCCGTCAATCAGGGCAGAGAACGCCGGTCGTCCATACCAGACCCGGGGACGAACCCATGGATCAAGGATCAGGGGACAGAAACGAGGATGGTGAAGATTCCAGGGGCGCTGATCCTTGCATGGTTGCATTCCGGCCAGACACGCGCATCTATAGTGAGAGAGAAAGGTGAGTGGGAAAGAGAGACAGAGAGGTGAGCCACACCACAGGGTGAGAGGGGGCAAAACAAGGTAGCAAATGTAGGGAGCATGACTGGATCTGGGTGGAAAAAAAAATCAACAATAAGAGGATCTAGGAGGGAGGGAAGCCTCCACCGTCATCTATATAAGGACGTTCCAACATCGTAGAAGAGCTCTCTTTTTTCTTCTCTCCATCCTCACAACCACTCTCTTTCAAGCCTTTCTCTTTCTCTTCTCAGACCAGTTTCTGTTTTATACTTTTCTCCTTCATACATATAAAAAAAAAGGACAAAAATCCAAACCACACCATCACAATGAAGTTCAGCATCGCCTCTGGTATCGCTCTCCTCGCCGCCACTGCGGCCGCCCTTCCCCAGCCCAAGGATATCGCCGACGACATCCAAAATGGCAACGGCATCGGCAACAAGGGCAACTCCCAGGTCCGTTTCCCGGTGCCCGACGACTTGACCGTCGAGCAGGCCTCCGCCAAGTGCGGTGACAAGGCCCAGCTGTCCTGCTGCAACAAGGCCACCTACACTGGCGACTCCACCAAGGTCAACGACGGTCTGCTCTCCGGTGCTCTGTCTGAGCTGCTCGGTGCCGGTTCTGGCTCCGAGGGTCTGGGTCTCTTCAACCAGTGCTCCAAGCTCCCTCTCCAGAGTATGTTCCCCCTTCCTGTGTCCATTCTGTCTCCACAGACACTAATCAATATTAGTCCCCGTCATCGCTATTGGTCTGCAGGACGCGCTCAACCAGAAGTGCAAGCAGAACATCGCCTGTTGCCAGGACTCGCCCGCCGACGCCTCGGAGAGTCTGGTCGGCCTCGCCCTGCCCTGCGTTGCCCTCGGCTCCATCCTCTAAACGCATTCAACATGATTCCCACGGCGGGATTGGTCCCGTCGTGGGCGATCGGGCGATGGCTCTTGGTCAATTGTGTACTTTTACATTCTTGTACTGCCTGGCACGCTCGCTGTGGTACGTTGGGAAAGTGAGTGAGGATGTTGCATTCGTTTAGGTTTAATTAGATCATCTTTGTTTATTGGTCTTGATTTAATTTATGTATTTGATTGAATTGCTCTGGTGGTTCGTAATTTGTAGCTCCCTGTAGACTGTCTCTTCGCTGTCTTTTCTATCGCTTTTTGACAGTCATTCGAATCACAATTAGGGTTGCCGTTGCACCTGATCTCCAGATATTGCCGCCATAACAGTTCCGACTTTACACTTTCCGATAGCTACTTCCTTGAGGGAGGAAAATAAAATCTTATATCAAATGGTAATACAGTCATTAATAAATTATAATATATTACAATCCAAAGATAACCCACGACAAACCCACGCGGCCAAACAGCGACATCCAACGAATCAACCCCCCAAACGCCCATCTACCGAAAAAGAGTCTTCTCTGTGCCTTCATTCTCCTCCAGTCTACTCTCGCTCTCTGCTCGCCGCGAATGCCACCGCAGCGGCTTGGGCTGATCAAACACCTCTGCGGCTCTCCTTCGGTGCTTTTTCTCTTTCCTGCTTTCTCCTTTTTTCTCACCGTCTCTCAATTCCTCGGGTACCTCACCACTACTGCTACTACCAATGGTATCAGTGGCAGAGACAGGAGCAGTAGCAGCAGTGGAACCACGCACAAACCCCCCCTTCGAAGAAGTCCAAGCAGGAAGCATGATCGACGAACTCGACGAAGCAAACGACACCTCCGTCTCGGAATCTGATCCCATCATCGTCCCCTCAGAAGACGATCCCGCCGACGACGCCGAAGGGATCGTCACCCCCCGCCGTAGCGGCGACTTCGCAGGCACACCGGGACTACCACCCCTCCCTAAACCCGGGTGCAGCCGTCTCGGCGCAGTGGCAGCAGCGGCGGCAGCAGCTTGAGCAGTCGTCTGCAGCAGGGTGACGATCTCGATGAGGGAGCGTCGGCTGCTGAGGCGGAAGAGGGAGCTCGCTCGTTTGGGAGACCACTCTTCGTCTGTGGTGATGGGGTCGCTTGATAGCGGGTCGGGGGTGTATCTGCTGCTTTTGCTGCTGGGCCTGGGCCTAGGTCTGGGACTGGGAGTGCTGACAGGTGGGAGGGGCAGGGGCTTATTCTGGAGGGCGTTTTTGCTGTGTGGTGTTGCTGGGGTTGTGGCTGGGGGCGGAGGGGGTGTCTTTTCGGGGGTGGTGGGCTCGCTTTCTTCGGGGATGTCTTCTATTTTGCTGCGTGGGGGGTTGCGATCTTCTGTTGTGCTGGAGTTCTCTGTTGTTGTTGTTGTCGTCATCATCGTCTTGGTGTCGCTATCGCCGCTCTTGTCGTCGCCATCGTTGTCCTTCTCGGTAGAAGAACAGGGGAGATCATCCCCCTCACTCTCCACAATCCGAATCGACGCCGTCGCCTGCGAAGGCGACCTCTTGACCAACTTCCTCGGCTTGTCCTTCTCATCCTCATGTGGACTGGGTCCGTTCTGGCCCTCCCCGTCCTTATCATTATCAGCCGCCTTCTTCTCAGCAGTCAAGTCCATCGACCACGCTGTCAGACGCTGCCGACAACGACATCTGGATCTCGACCTCGGCTCCGCGGACGATGTCGCAGAGATGGATTTGGATTTGGCTCTGCGTTGGATGCAGGATGTTATGGGGTCGAGGATGCCCATTCTCTCTCTTCTTTGTTGATTCGTCTCTATGGGAATGAAGGTATGGATTAACGGATGAATGAATGAATGATGAATGATGAATGTGAACTGTAATTCAATATGCAGATGTAAAGGCGAGGTTAGGCTATATTTATGTCTTCCTGACAGTATGTATGCACGTACACACGTCGCGCCAGCAACGTGGTGATTAACGGATGATTATGATGATGATGATGAGATGCGGAGATTAATATTATCACGACCAGGAGATAACGATGATGATGCATGCACGAGTCAATAGTTGACGCAATGTGTAGATGACTTGAGATGAGGTGTGCACGTGCGTAGATTATTGATCGGATCTATTCAAGGATTAAGTTGAAAGTCAAGTTGGTTGTGGATATGATTGTACTAAGTATAGACAGACAGGCAAACAGATAGACCTACACATAGACAAACCTGCAACACCATCTCAACCATCCAGAGTAAACGGTTACGCCGTCGTCAAGACACTCGTTTCAACCTGCTACCTCGTCCACACCGTCAAACCGACCTAACCAAGAAGCATGCAAGGAGAAACCTGCAAGGAACGAGACGCCTTTCGCCTCCGCCTCGAGACGATAAAGGCAGGCGGTGGTTATCACAATTTACAGAGCAAGGGGTCTGCATATCTAGTCCGTCGTGAACGTGAACGTTGCTTGGCTGGACGGATGGTCTGCTGCCTTTGCCTTGATGCAAGGAGGATGGATGGTGGTATTCTCGTGATCAACTGAGGTACTATGAAAGTTATATTGTCTGTACTATATGGAAGTTTATATTGTCTGATCGGTGTATCGACTAATTTACAGCTTGCTCTGCGTCGAGAACAGCGACTGGCTGCGTTGAATGGCCGCCTGGGCCTCCGTATCAATGCGCTTCAGCAACTGTCCACATGTCGGGATGTCGTGGATAAGACCGATCACCTGGCCGGCAGTCCACACCTAGAACACGGTTAGTATCATACCGCAAAAACAGAGACCTGAGAAAGAAAGCAAGAGGGAGAAATACCCCGTAATCAACATCACCGTTGAGGAAAACCTCACGACCACGCTTCCCGCTCACAAACGGCGCAATATCCGAAAACTCGCCGCTCTTGCTCTCGCGCTCTACCTTGAGCGCATCCTGCGTCACCTTATTGGCAAACAGACGGGTGGTGTTCTTCCAGCGACGGAGCACCAGCGCCGTCTTATTCTCATCGGACGCAACGATCGCCTCCTTGACCTTCTGGTGGATAGGTGCCTCAACGGTACACATGAACCGCGTACCCATGTTGATACCCTCAGCGCCCAGCGCCAACGCAGCGGCCAGACCCTGGCCGTCGGCAAACCCACCGGAGGCAATGAACGGGATCTTGAGCTCCTGGCGCGCGCGGCTGAGCAGGATGAAGTTGGTGATGTCGTGCTCGCCGACGTGGCCGGCGCACTCGAACCCGTCGATCGACAGGAAGTCGACGCCCAGCTTGACGGCCGACTTGGCGTGGCGGATGGTGGTGCACTTGTGCAGGATGATCGTGTTGGCCTTCTTCAGCTGCGTGATCACGGGGCCCGGGTTGTTGCCGGCCGTCTCGACGATCTTGACGCCCTCGTCGATGATGACTTGCGCGTAGGCGGCGTAGTCGGGAGGCACCAGAGCCGGGAGAAGAGTCAGGTTCACGCCGAAGGGGTTCTTGGTCATCGCGCGGCAGCGACGGATTTCTTTGCGGAGATCTTCGGGCGTCGGTTGGGTGAGGGCCGTTAACTGTTTATTTCATTCTCCGTCAGAGGCTTCTTCGACCGGGGACTCCGTATTTGCTACGCAAACGGTCAGACGTACGATACCGAGACCACCGGCATTACTGACGGCAGCCGCCAGCTCAGCGAATCCCACCCATTGCATCCCACCCTGGACGACGGGCACTGCAGACACGACTCGTTAGCAACCATCTGATCCACGCGACTCGGACTCAGCGTTCTTACCGGCGATGCCCAGCTTCCGGGTCAAAGCAGTGTTGAAAGGCATGATGAAGTCACAAAACACAACCACAGTAGTATCGTGTATGGTCTAGCAACAGAACAGCGTGAGGCGGACCAGATAAATAGAAATCAATGAATGGATCCCAGCGAACCGCGGGTGGAGCAGATGGGGTTGCCGAGGTTGGGCGACCGAGGGCGAGGGGGGCGGATCGGTCTGATTAGTCTGTTGAGCCTAGTCCCTGAATGCGGGGAACGACGCAACGCGGATATTGGATGGAGAGAAGAGACCGAGATGATAGACAAATAGAAAGGAGGCAGAAATAGAACGAAAGAAAGAAATAAAGAAAAAAGAAGAAGAAGAAGAAGAAGAAGAGAGAAAAGGAGGGAAAATGATAATGTGATCAGAATGGATGCCTGGAACGCCAGTCCGACATGCATGTGATCCGGCCACTTTCAGATGCGTCAACAGTCAATACGTGTCGAGAATATTAGTATAATCAACTGTATCCTAGGATAGTCTACATATAACCAGAATAGAGTAGGATGGTAATAGCTATGTAGCAGGATGATCTCCTGGATATCGATATGAAATCAAAACGCCTCGAATGCACCTTCTACACCCCATTCAACCCGACTGGGCCGCCAGCCACGCCTCATGGAGCTTCTTCTGGCGCTCCCAGTCCTTCCGGAGCTTCTTAGCCCGACTCTTGGTCACCTCCTCGCCGGCAGCATCCTTGACCGGCAGACCCTCGTCGTCCCACGCGCTGTACTCGTTCGTCCGGAACATCTCCAGGTGGCTCAGCTTGCCCTTCTCGAGCCGCTGCAGCGCCTCCTGCTCCTGCTTGGCCTTCTGCTGCTGTTTCTGATGCTCGCGCTGCGCCTTGTCCCGCCGCGCCTGCAGTAGCTCCTGTGTCACCGGTCGCACCAGTGCGGGGAGGTTGTCGCGGTCCTCGAGGTACACGCCCAGGTCGAACAGGTCGATGTCGCGCACCCGGTCGCACAGCGCTAGTACTTGCTTGCTGAGCCCGTCCGACTCCGGCAGTGACGTCAGCTTGCCGCGGAAGTCGCTCAGGACCGTTGCGTACGGCTGGGCCGCGGCGTCGGCCACCTCCGCACTCGGTTCGGTCGGCTCTGCGACGATCTCCGCGATCGTCGCGGGCGTCACGCCGTCAGCTCCCCGTGCTGCCTGTCGCAGCGAGTCGCGCATCGCTGACAGCGGGTAGAGGTAAGGCTTGGCGTCCTCGGGGACGTCGATCCCCGACCAGCCGATCGTGGTGCTGTCGGGGCTGGCGGCACCGTTGAGTCCGAACGTGTTGACCATCGATGTCACCCAGCGGGCGATCGCCTCGACGTCCTCCGGTTTGACGGTCGCCTTGTCGGCGCTGTTGTACTTGGAGATCAGCTCCGAGATGGCGGCCATGGCGGCCGGCGTGTTGAACGAGTCGCAGAGGTGTTCGTGGACGGCGGCCTGGGCGGCTGCCAGCGCCGGGGCCAGCGACGTGTCCGTGTTGGCGGTGGCGCGGAAGGCGGAAGGGTCGTTCATCTTGATGAAGAAGTTGGTGACCTTCTCCTCCCACGAGCTGCCGGCGCTGACCAGGTCGTCCGTGATCTCGACGCCGTCCTTCCACCCGCCCAGGAGGAAGACGACGCGCAGGCTGCGCGGCGTCCACTGCTTCTGGTCGAGCGCCTCGCGCACCGTCGTGAAGTTCTTGAGGCTCTTGCTCATCTTGGATCCCTGGATGCTCAGGTGGCCCATGTGCAGGAAGTAGTTGACCCACTGGTCCGTCGGCTTGCCCGCCCAGTACGCCTCACTCTGCGCCAGCTCGTTGTCGTGATGCGGGAAGCACAGGTCCACGCCGCCGGAGTGGATGTCCATCTGGCGGCCCAGACGCGCCGACGCCATGGCCGAGCACTCAATGTGCCAGCCGGGGCGGCCGCGGCCCCAGCTGCTGGCCCAGCTGGGCTCGCCGGGCTTGGAGGACTTCCAGAGCGCAAAGTCCGACGCTGACCGCTTCTCCGTCGTCTTCTTGGCCAGCGAGCCCTCGCCCTCGGCCAGCAGCTTGTTGTCGGACCGGCTCCAGGGCTCCAGGCGGGCGTAGGGGTGGCCCGCGGCCTCGAACGCGTTGATGTCAAAGTAGACCGAGCCGTCCTCGGTCACGTAGCCAAACCCGTTCTGCACGATTTTCTCCACGAACTCGGCGATCTCGGCGCCGTACTCGGTCACGCGCGTCAGCTCGTCCGGGTCCAGCACGTTCAGGTCTCGCATGTCCGCTAAGAACCGCTCCTCGTACTTCTTGGTGAGTTTGGTGAAGATGCTGTGGTCATCGGCGTCGATCGACGCCCCCTTCAGGGCATCGAGGTAGGGCAGCAGAACATCTTGCGCCTCCGTGTAGAACCGCTCGGGGAACCCCGTGGGCAGAGCCGTCGCGCCCACGCGCTCGGCCTCCGCGATCACCGCCGCACCGGACGCAACGGTCTTGATGTGCATCTTGGTCTTGGCTTCGTCATCGCCGGCCTTCTCGTTACCGGGGAGGGGGCCTCCATTGAGCACGACGGCGTACGTCTTCTCCACTTCAGCGGCGTACTGCGCGGGCGGGAGGTCGGGGCTCAGCAAGGGGAGGTTCTTCTTCACGTAGGCACTGTAGGCGTTCTTGGCGACGTCTAGGACTTCCGCATCGACATGAGGGTGGGTAGACGCGAAATCGTTGAACAGGTGTTGCTGTCGGGCGCGAAGAATGATCTAGTGACTCATATTAGCGACCTGTTGGGGTTGAGAAGGGTCGTTCGCGAATCCACCAACCTTATCATCGACATCCGTGATGTTCATAACAAACTTGACGTCGAACTTGAAGTAGTCGCGCATGATGCGGCGAATGATATCCGTGCTAACATAGTTGCGAGCGTGTCCCAGATGCGCATCGTCATACTGAGTCACAACACTGTCAGTACGGACCAGGCTGGACAATATGCAGCGGCACCTACCACCGTCGGCCCGCAGGCGTACCAGGAGACCTGCTTGGCCTCTGGATCGCGCGGAATGAAGGGATTCTTCGACTTGGTCAACGTATTGTAGACCTTCAGAGGAGGCAGACGTGATTCAGCGCCGGGGTGGAGGTCCGGTTGCCGCCATGGCGGCTGCTGGCGCGCGGTGGCCATGGATCGCGAGGACAGGCGGAGGAGTGGTGAACGGAAAGACGGAATGAACGGCAGTGGACGGAGGGCGAGACGAGCGGAGGAGGCAGAAAGGAAGAGAGAGAGGGAGAGGGGCATGGAGAGGAAGAAGAAAGAGGGAGAAGATGATGCTGGCGCTGATTGAAGAACGAGGGGCAGTTCAAGGCATATTTCCGAGGATGACCAATGATAATGCGATCTAATACGAATTATACAGTTGTCTGCCTGGGAGCCTGTTGGAGGCCTGACTGCCTGAGTCACCGGCGCATTTCCTGACGGCCAATCAGATTCGAGACGAGAAAATACAGCCCCGAGCCCTGAGCCCTGAGCCCTAATGCCGATCTTCACCAAAAAGGGAGCATCAGATCTCCCGCCAAGATGCTTGATTGATAGATTCTCCGTCGCAAATCCGCATAGAAAAAAGCTGGCGACTCAAGACCGATCTCTCCACAAGCAAGCACGACAACGAACAGGCCAAAGATCAACACGCCAACAGGTCCACCAGACCACCCACCATGCCCTCCCCCTTCCTCACCCCAGGCGACCAAGCGCCCCTCGACTCCCTCGCCCTCCTCCACCTCCGCCGCGACCAAACCGTCCCGACCATCCTGCGCGCGCACGACGACGAAGGCCTAGGCTACAACGAAGGCAAAGTAGTCAACACGCGGTTCGGCTCCTTCCCGCACAGCACCCTCTACCACAAACCATGGGGTTCCCAAATCGTCGCCTCAAAAGTCGACACGGGATCGCGCGGCCGGCGCAACCTGAAGCGCAAGGCCCCCGCCGCCGACAACGACGCCGACTCCACCCCGACCCCGACCGCCACCATCAATGAAGACGACGCCGAAGAAGATCCCCCCGCCTGCAAACAACAGCAGCAGCAGAAACCCAAAGCCGCCGTCGCAGCCTCCAGCGGCTTCCTCCACCTCCTGTACCCGACCCCCGAGCTCTGGACCGCCTCCCTCCCGCACCGCACCCAAGTCGTCTACACCCCGGATTACAGCTACATCCTGCACAGACTGTGCGTGCGCCCAGGGAGCAGCGTGATCGAAGCCGGCGCAGGTAGCGGATCCTTCACGCACGCCGCCGTCCGCGCCGTCTTCAACGGCTATCCCTCCGAACAACAGCCCGAACCCCAACAACAGCCTTCGAAAAAGCGCAAGCACGGCAAAGTGCACAGCTTCGAGTTCCACGCGCAACGCGCCTCTAAAGTCCGCGAAGAGATCTCCGAGCACGGCCTGGACGGCCTGGTCGAAGTCACGCACCGAGACGTCTACGAGGACGGATTCCTCCTCAACAGGGACGCTTCCACCGATACGGACGATGTATCAACCTCCCCCAAAGCCAACGCCGTCTTCCTCGACCTTCCCGCCCCCTGGCTCGCCCTCCGCCACCTAACCCGCGAATGCCGGCAACAGGAAACAGCATCAGAGACAAAGACCGACAAAGGAGGAATCCAATCCGCCCTCGACCCTACCACCCCCGTCTACATCTGCACCTTCTCCCCCTGCCTCGAGCAGTCCGAGCGCACCATCAGCGCAATGCGCCAGCTCGGCTGGCTGCAGATCGAGATGGTCGAGGTCAATCACCGACGGATAGAGGTCAAGCGGGAGAAGTACGGGTTGGAGTTTGAGGGGGCGCGCGGGGCGGTGGTGTTTCCGCGGACTGTCGACGAGGCTGTTGCTAAGACGCGGACGATTGAGGAGCGCACGAGGCGGTTTAGGGAGGTTATGAAGGATAGGGATGCGAGAGGGGACCAGCACCCTGTGGGTGGGTTGATGCGCGAGCGCGAGGCGCTGGAGGGGGTCGAGCAAGGGAAGGTTGAAGGGGGGGGGGAAGAGGATGGGGAGGAGAACGTCCCCGGTTATAAACAAGGTCGACTCATCCACCGCACCGAGCCCGATCTGAAGACGCATACGTCGTGGCTGGTGTTCGCTGTGCTGCCGCGTGATTGGACGGAGGAGGATGAGAAGCGGTGTCGGGAGAAGTGGCCTGCTCAGAGGGTGATTGAGGAGGTGAAGCCTAAGGGGAAGAAGCAGTTGAAGAGGGAGGAGCGGGAGAGGAAGGAGATGGAGAAGCAGTAGTTAGCTTTATTTCATTCATAATTTGCTGTTGGTTTTTACGTTGTATAGATGGTAGATAATCTTGTATTATATATTTATCAGCTTATTTATTGAGGAACTATACGTAGGTTAATGTATGGTATGGGTATGATGGTCAAATGTTCTTCTATGTTTTCAAGTAGAATGGTCAAGTCAAGTAAGTCAAGTCTATGTACAAGAAGCATGTAGTATAAATGCAGGCACACAACATTTGCCAAAGACGGTATAAAAAGAGAAATAAAAGTAAACGTGAAAAGAAGTGAAAATAAAGGAGAAGTAAAAAAATGAGGAGGATAAGTGAAGAAGAAAGTTAAAGATTATTCTCCTTCTTGAACTTATCCCACGCTTCGTTCAACGTCCCAAAGACGGCCCCTGCGATCATACGTTGCTCGGTCGTGGCATCTGTGGGGAGCTGTTTTGAATTAGCTTTGCACATAACATAGTTACGGGTTTGATAAAAGTGGGAAGAACCAACCTTATCAGGATGCACCTTGGAAATCCCCTTCATGTACTGAATCTTGACCTTATTCGGCATGATCAACTCCGACATGTTGACCTTCTTCCACCCGGCTTCAGGCCACAACACTGTGTCGAGACTGCCCAGGAGTGCTCGCAGATTGTCCTGCTTTCCGCCCTTCCACGTAGTCAGACGAGCGTCTACGCTCTCGGTTAGAGCGAACTTCTCCTCGTCGGCGCGGTCCGCCGCTTGGTTGGCTTTGCGGAGGCGACTGACGGCGGCGGAATCGTAGCCGGCATGTGGAGACCGTCCACCACCACCTTGCAGGTCGGCGAGCGCGGACCTCTTCGGGGCCGGCGCAGGCGGTCGTCGAGCGGCTGCTGCTGGCGTCGCGGGCTTTGAGGCAGGCTTGCTGATCCCCGCGGCGGTCTCGCATCGGTTGCGGCCTTGGATGCTGGTGCTGCCGCCGTGGCCGTTCTCCACGGCTTGTCGCCAGGCCTGGGCCGCGTCGGCCCACCGCTCCAGTTGCTCTAGGGCTTCGGCCTTGCGCATCAGGGCCTTGCCGAAGAAGTCCTTCATTGGCTTACCGGGCTCGCCGTTGGCCAGGTCGATGGTCTCGCCGTCGCCTTTGGATGGCCCGATCAGTTGTAGGATCGCGTCTGCGTCACCGATGGCTACCTTGGGTTCACCGATCTTCAGCGCCGTCATGGCGCGGTTACTGCGGACGATGATGGTGATCGGGTGCTGGTCGGGGAGCGGTCCGAGAGCGGACGTGAACGCCTCGTGCGCCGCCGCGTAGTCGCCCCGTTTGTATGCCTGTGCGGCCCGTTCTCGCTCGCGGTGGGTGGACGACAGCGCAGATGGGGAGACCGTGGGGATGGTCCGCGGGGGCGCTTTGGGCTTGGGCCGCGCGGGGAGCGCTGTGGAAGGCGTGGAGGTTCGGGAAGACGGAGTGGGCGCGGGCGACGGCGACGGGCGCCGACGGCTAGGAGCCGGCGGGGCGGGGGATTCGAACAGATCAACATTCTGCGCGGGAGCAGGCGAGGGCGCGGTCGGCCGCTTTCTGCGAGCCGGACTGACGTATGCTTGCGCCGACTGCTCCTCGACCGCGAGTTTGGAGGCGCGCGACCGGGAATCCCTCATTTCGATCCCCGCCTGCTGTCGCAGGAACGCCGGCTGCGGGGACCGTCTCTCGCCCGCTGAAGGGGGTTGGGGCCGGACGTCGCGACTGTGCGTGCGCGACGAAGGCTCATCCGTGGGCCGTCTGGAGGGCCGTGCCGGACGGGGGTCCGAACCAGTCTCCAGCAGAAGGGCCTCGTTAGTGAATTCTGCAGGCTTCGCCCGCTCCTGGCGAGCCGGCCGCTGAGTCTCGCCCGGGAAAGGTTCCTCGTGAGCGGAGGCATCCTTCAGCCACTTGGGCTGGCTAGGATCATGGTCTACGTTCAACTCATTCACCACCTTCTGCACCTTCTTGTTTGTGGTCTTCCAGAAAGAATTCGCGGCCTTGAGGAAATTATTCCCAAATGCCGCTGCGGCTTGAGAAGGGTCCCTATCGACTCCCGAAGGAGACATGCTGTCGGGACGGCTTCGCGGCGCACGAGAGCGCTCCTCCTGCATCCAGGAAGGGACATCGCGGTCCGGACCCCGGCTCCGCTCCCGACTGCGGCTCGTGTCCCCAATGGCCGGGCTGTTCCGAGACTTCTGGCGCGCCTCTTCATGGGCCTGCGTGAGGAGCAAGCCCACGGCCGCCTGTACGTCCTTCCCTGACGACGTCATCCGCAGAGCTTGGCTGGACTTGTCTGCCGGGAATCCCATGTCCACCAACTCTGCCACCGCCCGATCTACTCCGTTAGAGGGCTTCGGGGGCGGGGTCGGTCCCTCGCGCTCTGGTGGGCCCGGTGAGGGCCTCGGAGAAGGCCGAGCGGGTTGAGGGGGGGGCTCGCGGGGGAATTCCGATACCGGTTTGTTCAACAGACCGAGGAAATCATCATCCTCGGTCTGCGCCGGTTGCGGAGAAGGAGTCTGCTTCGGTTTCAGTTGGTTGAGTCCGAACGGATCATCGTCATCCATAAACGTCATTCCATTGCCCTGGCCCGCAGCGCTCGTGGTGTTGGAAGGTGTCTGAAAGGATGGCTTCGCCCCAACCTGCGGCGACGGAGTAGGACTGGGGATGGGAAAATTGGTCGAAGCGTCCACGGGGGCGGACGCATCGAACGCAGCCAGGATATCGTCTTCATCGGGGGAGGTGGGCTTCTGCGGTGGCGGGGCGACCGCAGGCGAGGCGGTCCTGCTACTGGGGGCCTTCTCCAAGGTGTCCCAGAACTGGTTATTCTGCCCTCCATACTGCGATTCGTAACGAGACCTGTTCTCTGCGTCCTTCCGGGCCCTTTCCTCCTGGAGCTTCTTCTGCTGCTCGACAAGCGACAGGTTCTTGTTGGGGTTGGAGGACCCGAAGGACACGAGACCGGCGAAACTGTCCTTGCCTGGGGTGGCGGGTTTGGATTGTGCATTGGACGAGACCCCCGACGAGGCCGAAATGGGCGTGGACCGGCCGGAGTTGTCGTTGTGTCGAATGGGTGGGACGAGGTAGTTGGAGCCGGAGCTCATCGGCGGGGGTTTGCGGGCGTCATTGGAGGAGTTGGGGGACCAACTCAGACCGTTGAGGTCGTCCATTGTGATTTACGATGGGATAGCGAAAGGTGAGAGAAGAGAGTCTGGCGAAGATTGAATTAGGATGGAGGTCGTGGGATACCATGAGGATGTAACAGCGGATGCCATGATCTGGTCACATCACCCACCGTCGGAGCGATGTGTTTTGGATCAGAATGAAGGGGGGGAGGGAGGTGAGAGATTTAAAGGCAGCACGTACACCATTGGCAGATCAAATAATGAGCAAGCCGTCCGGTTCAAGCCATCTTGAGATCAGGACGCGAGGGAATCGGAGGTGAAGCGTGGGGAAGGGGATGAAGATGGGCGGACTCAGGCCGCGACCGTCATTGTGGCTCTGTGGCGGTGCATTTCGGCGAATGTGGCTGGTGTGACGGGAACGTGATGCCCCACGTGACTAGGCATGTTGCTCCACGATGTGTCACAATTGTGCAGGTGACAAAGCAGTTCTATTGTACAAGAGCAGGGTTTGACGGAGTAATATTCCTCGACCCACCATGACTCCCATCCAGAGTCCCACGGCCATTACTCTCGTTTGATCGGTAATCCACACGATGACCGTCCGTACTTTGTACACCACTCAATACACCCATCCCACCTGACCGTTAACTGATTACGGTGTCCTACCCACCCAGAGTGGAGTGGAGGCAGAGGGGTACAGACTACAGAGCAGTGCTCGTCAACAAAGGACATGCCAATGTTTATTGTCTACGGACACTGGACGGAAAGAACCGGTAGTTTCGCGGCCAACCTACTGCCGGTCATGAAATCGAGTGCGTAAGACGATTGACAATCCCCGAGGAGGAATTCAGGGAAGTCTCAAATCCTAATATCCTACCAAGGTTGTTGTGCGCCGTACGACGGACCAAACTCCCTTGGCTTAACCCACAAACCTAGGCGCGCGCGCTCTGGGCATGGGGGTGGTCGCTAGCTAAAACTTTATCGGCTGGCATTACGGATGCAGGTTTGGAATCTAGTGGGGGGAGAGGGGAGGAGTTGGTTTTCCATACGGCACCAGAGGACGACGGTCCGTATTTCGGCTCTGGGAGGGTTCAAAACCTGCGAGTCATCGGAGTGATTATTGGATTGTGGGAGACTGGAGCAGCGAGGTAAAAAGTGGACCACGGCAGTATTCTTCCAGTTCCAGGCCCAGCCATCCGAGGGAAGAAATGGCCGTCTTTAGCTCGATACGTTGCCATACTTACGATTGGATGACACGGAGAGATGATTCTAAGCGAGTATTGAGGGAGCGGATCGGCGCAAATCAACGAATCTCACACGGGATCCATAACATGCTCGGCCCAGAAGGACAAGGGAAGAGAAGACTCGGTTGTCAGATTTCCAGCCGCTGCTCATTCTTGCCTCCGAGTTGCCCGACTGTAGCAGTGCAGCTTGAGAAGGAACTCAAAGGGAGGTCATTAGGTAAATTGGTAATGGCTGTACGTCGACCCACATTATCCCGACATTGCACGGCCCCGAACCAGAAAGGGAGCTGGGATGGTTGATGGTTCAACTTGGACCAACTCTTCCTTGTTATTTTTATCTTATTATCCATATTGATTACTATGATGGTGATTACTGATTACTATGGGGAAGGTGAAACAGACTAACTCTGCTGCAGGGCGCTTCCCAACCCAGGTTCACTGCAATCAAGCCGCAACAGACTAGTCAACTTGTCCACTGACACTGACACTGACAGGTTTCTTATCTGTCGGGGAGGCCGATTCCGGACAGGGATTTGTGCCGTCGTGTCCTTGGAGAGGGGGGGGAATCATATGGATCACATGCAGGCGAGGCAATGAGGATTTCTTTGTCCTGCAGCCAAAAAGAGTTTGAAAAAAAGGTAGCAGTGACCCTGTCCAGACGGACTGTCTGGCCAGACCGGCAGAATCATGTCTCCCGTAGAAGTGGGGGTTCGGTTGAAGAGGCAAACCTTCTTGAACCAGAAGGAAGGGGGAAAGAGGGGCAGAAGGTATAAATTCCAGACAAAGACCTCCACAGGAAGTTAGCCGGCGAGTGGGTCTGGGCAATTCCGGTGGCTTCGTCCTTCATAATCATTGCGTCTACTCTGCACGGAGTAGACTGACAATGTGCTGGATAGGGCCGCTCATCCGGCGGATCAAATACTACATCGTCCATCGGACAGGGTATTATCCTAGGTATATAGAAAGAGAGGTGGGACCGTTTTCCAAGGCGACGAGGCGGAATAAACCGAAGTACACTGGAAGGAATTGGGCAATCAGGAAGAGCTAGAGTCAAACTCGGTATTGACCCGCCAGCAGTGGGGTAAAGGATTACTATGATCTAGTGTAGACATTATGGTATAGTATCTATATAATATGCATGATATAGTCGGGAGGATTGATAATAGGGATATTAGGGTAATCCTGATACTAGAATACCGGTAATGATACCAGATTGATGACCCGCACAGTCCACCCCTTTTCTTCTATTAAATTCAGGTCCATCAAGCTTCAGTGGGCCGTGCTTTGCTTCTCTCTTCTCTTCTCTTATATACTCTCTCTTCTTCTTCCTCTGCTCTGTTCTGCTTCTCTAATCTATACTCCCGTCAATTCAGCTTGTTCATATCCCATATGATAATGTCAGAACAATTCTCGGAAATAGCAGAAATATCAGAATTACCAGACAAGATGCATACCCAGTCCCAACTGAGAATCGAATCGACTCTCGTCCAAGCTCTGCTCCACCTCCCGAAATCCGAGAGGGTCAACTAGTGGCGTCCATCATCCCAGCAAGACAGAACATTCCCAGGAACTAGTGGTTTTTTGGGTCTGTCTCCTGAATTCTTGATCCGTGAGATGTACTCTGGAGGTTCATCTGTATGTCCATTCATCTTCTCTTGATACTATATCTACATACATCGATATTCTATTATGGATCATAGATCGCATTATGTAGAATCCTATTCAAACCGCTAGACGGATGAAAATACAGATCGAACGGTGGAAATACAAACCGAATAAGCATCAATGGAAGAATTTAAAATAAATACCGCGCTTTTTGGGTTTTCGTTTTGGGTTTTTTTTTCCTTTTTTTTCTCTTGATTTTTCCTTTTCTCTTATTTTATTTATTATCTTTATTTATTTATTTATTTTCTTTACATTTTTTCTTCCTTTCCCTTCTTTCCTTTCTTTTCTTCCTCTCATTCATCCGCAGATCATCATCTTTTTTTTTTTTCTTATGTAGTGACTCCCCCTTCTTGGTCTTAACCAGGGACATCATCGGTCTCGTGCTTGCTTTCTCTCTGGCATCGCTACTCCTACTTCTCCCCCTCCCCAGTTCCCCTCGTCTCCTCCTTCATCACCTTCCCCCTCTCCTCGCGCACGATCCTTGCGACAACCTTCGGTCTTGCTGCGAACACGATCTGAGATCCCGCCGATTACCGACGAACCCTTCCAACGGTCCGTTCGTTCGACCAATACGGAAATTCATTCTACGGATCCCTTCCCCCCTCCCCCCCCCCCCTCAATCCCATTCGCCATGGGTATCTTCAAGCGGAAGGACTCCAAAATCTCGGTCCATAGTGACACCGATGAGCAAGAGTCATACACTTCCATCAATAGTGCTCGCAACTCCAGTGCCTCTCTGAAGTCCCCCGGTTATAAAGGCAGTTCCATGCCTTCCTCCATCCCCGAACTGTCCATCACGAAACCGCCCGATCCCGCCCTCGACCCGGCTGCATACTTGCGCAGCATCCATGCCGTCCGCGAACGCTCCAATCTCGTCCTCGCCAGGGCCAAAAGGAATCAATTACGCCATTTCGAGGTCGATATGTCCAAATTCTCCTCCACCGCGTCCTATATCGTCTCCATCATCAAGGTGAGTTTCTGGTCGCATCCTGTGTAACCCCGAGGCAGCGCCCTAACGCCCGTGATTTTCCCGTCCGGATAGAGAGACTATGCGCCCGACTATGAGTCGATCCCCCCGCACGGCCGCTGGCAACACTTTGATGTGGGCGGTCGCCCCCGCATCAACCAACTCCTGCAGTCGTGGCCCAGCTCCATCGATGCGCAGGAACGCACCCGCCGCCTGATCGACCTCTTTGTCGTCTCCGTCCTCCTGGATGCTGGTGCTGGCACCACGTGGTCCTACAAGTCTAAGGAATCCGGCAAGATCTTTTCGCGCAGCGAGGGTTTGGCCGTCGCCACGTTGGAGATGTTCAAGTCGGGTTTGTTCAGCAGCGACCCTACCGAACCCTGTCAGGTGGATGGCGCCGGTCTGAAGAAGATCACAGTCGACGTGCTCGCCAAGGGAATGCAGCACTCGGAAGGGAACCAGCTCGCGGGCATCGAGGGCCGCGCTGGCCTTCTCATCCGACTCTCGGAGGCGTTGAACAACCAGGACTTTTTCGGGGTGGATGCGCGACCAGGGAACATGCTGGGTAAGCTTTCCCCCTCCCCCCCTCCCGCGATGGGAATGCACGGCGCGACGCGAGAAGTTGTGGGCTAATTTGATCGACAGACTATCTCCTGTGTCACCCATCCACGTTAGCTTCGTCTGTGCCCATCGTTCCTATCACCACCTTGTGGACCGTCCTTATGGACGGGCTCACCCCCATCTGGCCCCCGTCTCGAACCCAGGTGGATGGCCTCTCGATCGGAGACGCCTGGCCGTGTTCGACCTTGCCTCCCTCGCCGCCCGCGCAACCGTGGGAGAACATTGTACCGTTTCACAAGCTCACCCAATGGCTGTGCTACTCCATTATGGTCCCGATGTCCCGATTGATGAAGATCCACTTCGCGGGCAGTGAGCTGCTTACGGGGCTACCCGAGTATCGTAACGGCGGCCTCCTGATTGACATGGGGCTGTTAACCCTCAGGGACGAGGACCTCGAGCGAGGGGTTGCTGCGTACAAGCAGAATGCCCAGATTCGGGGGCAGCCCAGCGTGGAGGTGGTACCCTTCTTCTCGGCCGACGACGACGTGGTAGTCGAATGGCGCGCGGTCACGGTCGGGTTTTTGGACGACCTGTTGGACGAAGTGAACTCGCAGCTGGGTCTGAGAGGGGAGGATCAATTGACCCTGGCCCAGATGCTGGAGGCCGGATCATGGAAGGTACGCTCTCACCCTGGGTCGCAATTCACTCACTCCATACATGATTCTAACGATTGCAATAGGGTGGCCGTGAAATCGCCGAAGTCTCCCGACCAAACACGAAAGAACCACCGATCATGATCCGTTCCGACGGGACGGTGTTCTAATGGCTCTTTCGTATCTCCTTTGTCCTGTTTGATTCTTTCGATACCTTTGCCGCCTATGGGCGTGATGACTCTAATGACCCGATGTTGACGTGCCGTATATTTCTGTACTTGTTGTTTACTATACTTTTGTCCTTGGGCCTGATTTCGGAGTACCCATATCTTCTTTCTTTTTGATTTTCTTCTCTGTTTATTTCCCCTTCTTTCTTTCCCACTATTGATATAGTTGGATCTGTTCTTGGTATATAATTTCTTGTGTATGGGCCGGGATAAAAGCAATGATGAATGGGATTTGTATGGGAGGACTGACTGGCGCAAAACATGTATACCTAATCCATACTTTCGAGTACCTTCTAAGTCTGGCACATTTCCTAGAGCAATAACCCGGATCATGACGTATTGCTTGAGCCCCGCCAAGATCAGGACTGCAGGTCACGTCATGTGATAGTCCCCGGATCATCTGTTGGGCCGGACTACATGACCGGAAGACCGAAAGTCATCTCATCTCTCTCTCTCTCTCTCTCTCTCTCCTCTCCACATTTCCCGACACATGCCGCCTACCAACTTCAGTTCCTTCCATTGGTCTATCCCATTCTGCATGTCTTGCTCTTCAATGGGAGTCAGTGTCCGGTCCTGACTCGAATCCCCTCCATCGGATCGCTTTCATTTGGAATCCCTTCCGTGCCCGCACTTTGCGGGGTATAGCCTCCACTCCGGCTCCCTCTGACCTCGGGAGAGGGACCCTGCATCATGGATGTGCGAAAGAAGAAGAGAAAGGTTCTCCTGATGGGGAAGAGCGGCTCGGGGAAGTCGTCCATGCGGTCAATTATCTTCAGCAACTACGTCGCCAAGGATGTGCGGCGCTTGGGTGCCACCATTGATGTGGAGCACAGTCATGTCAAATTCATGGGGAACCTCACTCTCAACCTCTGGGATTGCGGTGGGTGAGTTTGTAGTCGTCTCCTATTTTCCTCCAGCCACTTGTTCATCCAGAGGGAACGTCCCCAATTGATGGACCATGAACTGACCCCCCCTCGTCACCCACCAGACAAGATGCCTTCATGGAGACCTATCTGGCGTCGCAGCGCGGCAACATCTTCTCGGACGTCGCCGTTATGATCTACGTCTTTGATATCGAATCCCGCGAGGTGGAGCGTGATCTAGACACCTACAACGCCATCATCACGGCGCTGAAGGAATTCAGCCCCAACGCCTACGTCTTCTGTCTGGTGCACAAGCTGGACCTGATCCAGGCGGAGCACCGCCAGCGCATCTACGAGGAACGCTCGGCATTGATCCGCAGCCGCTCGGAACACTTCGCCATCGACACTTTCGGCAGCAGCATCTGGGACCAGTCGCTGTACAAGGCATGGGCCGGCATCGTCCACCGCCTGATTCCCAACCTGGCAGTCATCGAGCGCTTCCTGCAAGCCTTTGCCAAGCGCATCGGCGCCGAGGAGGTCATCTTATTTGAGCGCTCCACCTTCCTGACCGTCACGTCGGTCTCGTCCGAAGTCGGGGACCTGAACCCCATCTACGACCGGCACGAACGGCTGTCCAATATCATGAAGGCGTTCAAGCACTGCGCCGCGCGCAACACCCACACCCCGCCGGCCTCCGCCGGCTTCGTCGTCATGCACACCAAGACTCCGCAGTTCAACGTCTTCCTGGGCCGCTTCACCGACAACACCTATATATTCCTGGTCGTGCCGCCCGGCGAGGCCGCCTACAACTGCGCGGTGCTGAACACCATGCTCGCGCGGGAGGGCTTCTCCAAGGCGGCGGCTATGGGACACGGCGATGGGTTTCCGCTTCCGGCTCCAGACACGCCTGATGGGGACGTGTCTACGAGTAATTCTGACTCTACTCGAGGGTAGCATCAACATCTCCCACCTGGTGCTATCACAACTAGAGAGATGTACGGCGTCCCGACATATCCCCACGCTCAAGTCACACCTCTTTCCAAACATTCGACTCGTGTCATATTATGACCCAACTACACCCAGTCTAATATTTCTCTTACTTTCTCCCTTTCCTTCCATTCAAATTATCGATTCCACCCGAGTCCACATTGGATACGAAAACAAACAAGCAAGCAAGCAAGCAATGACGGCGTTCCGGGACAAAAACTTCACCCTCTATCTTCTTCACTTTCCTTTTCTTCATTTCATCTTTCCTATTTCCCTTTTACAGATCTATCTCATATTATTTCTGGTGTTGTTTGTGACATGATACCCAAGCATGACATGTCTGTGTTCCTCCTGATTGGTTCGTTTGAATTGAAGTCTTTCTCTTCCTGGAGTTAGTTAGTTGTCCCGAGTCAGGTATCTTGACTTGTCACTTCCGCCTATCGCTGTCTGGTTTGCTGGCTGCACTGTGCAGCCAGCAACCTCAAAGATGGTGAAATAGATAATGAACAACCAAGCAAATAAATACATAAATAAAAATAGACATGCCCCTAAATCATATCATGTATATATTGATTACAACCATCTGTTTCGTAAGGTAAGTAAGTAGAGTAGAACTATAGAGAGCAGACCATTTTATCAGACTCAATTCCCATAAAACCATGGACAAAGACAACAACCCTAGTACATCTATGTATATACTCCTAGCACATGCTTAAACTTGATACTACTAAACCCCTCCTTAACCTCGAGAAAAAACAAACTCTACTGCTAGGCTAGTGAACAAACCCTAGCATAGCCACATAGATCAGGTAAGGTAAAATGAATAAACATATAGATAGCTGGACAGACTCCACAAGTATCTATATCATTATCAACAATGAGTCAGAACACTTTGCTAGAGCTTCGAAAACACATAGCTCTTGGTGTATTGATTGTGTTAGCTGGTGTTATTAGTTGGTGGATATTGACAGGAGATGTGATCAATTCACCAAGTAGTCAGTCCATGGTGGTTTATGGCTTTTTTTTTTTTTTTTTGTTTACCTAGATAGAGTAGAATATCAAATGGTTGCTCTGTAATCTCAATTATCTGTCTTGTCAATAGTAGGGAAGTAATGGGGTGTATTATAATTATAGCTATCATGATAATGACGACGACAACGATACACAGCCAGCGCCTAGACGACATGCATGTGCGGTTATAGCTGGCCAGCCTACGGCATCCATAAGAAGCAATAATCTATTGAACTAGCCATATTCAGATAAAGTAAAATAAAACGCTGTATAAATAATATCATTGTACATCGGGCATCCGGACGGCAATGTCCCCCGATTGCGTAATGTATCGGACCCAAGGGAGAGAGGGGTATTGTAGCTGTGAACGTTAGCTTGTGTTGCGGTCATGGGAGGAAGAAGAAAAGAAGGGAGAAAAAGAGAGAAAGATACCTTCGGCTCCGTGATCTTCAAGTACCGGACCTGAATCCCACTGGTGGTAAAATACGGAATCTCGAACTTGACGTTGATGGGTCTCTTGGCCTTGCCCATGGCCCCCGCCCCGCCCATACTCCCGCCGAACCCGCCCGTCATGCCGCCGCCTACCTCGTCGTCGCCCTTGACGGAGGGAAGGCCCAGCTCTGCGCGCATCAGGAACTCCTTGCCGCCGCCGAACTGCTTGATCTTCCACACGATGGCCGACTGTTCCGGGGCGTACTGCACTGTGCCGATGTTGGTGCGGAAGCGGGGGGAGTCGGCGTCCTCCGGGACGGGGACGATGATCTCGACGTTGTTGGCCGTGCTGCGGCGTTTGAATTGAGCTTTGGCCTTTTCATTCGTTAGTTACGTTGTGAGAGTAAGTGGGGTAAGGGGGTAGTACCTTAAGCATATATTCAATACGCGACCCCGAGTGCGACTCCACCAGACACTCGACCCAGATCAGCGGCTTGACCTGCGTGTTGAGCCGGTAGCTCATGAGCTCGAATTCTCCGTCCGGCGGGATGAAGCTGATGGTGCGGTCGTTCTCGAACCGCGACAGCCGCACGCACTGGTGGAACTTGACGTCCTCCATCTCGACGGCCTTGCCGCGCGTCGCCCGCCCCGTCGTCTCGAACATCGCCTTGTCGTTCAGCCCCAGCCGCAGCTCGGGCATCCCGCTGAGGTAGCACTTCATCTTGACCGCGCCGAGGATCTCCGAGCGCAGCACGTTGCCCGACGCGGACACCAGCAGGTTGAGCGACTCCACCACGTCCAGGAAGACCTCGTTCTTGCGGTAGCGGATGCCCTCGCTGCGCCAGGAGACGGCATTGGTGACGGCGATCGGGGGACGGGCTTGGATTTCCAGCTTGTGGGATTCCTGTGTGATATATCTGGGACGGTCAGTTCCTTTGCCTCCAGGGCAATGGGGTTGGATGTGGCGCACTCCTGTAAGATCTTGCTCTCCGTTGTCTGCGGATACCCAAAATCCATCATCTCGTCGAGCAATTCATAGATAACGACAAAGTTGTCGCGGATACTCTCCTCCTCCAGCACCTTGAAGTATTCGGTGAAGACCTCGACGAGCTTGTGGAGGAAGAGCAGGATTTCGGTGGCATTGGTGTTTTTCTTGGTCAGCGCGAGGATGTAGAGGTTGCTGTGGCGGATATATAGGTACTGCACACGTCAGTCAGCTAAACCCTCCAGCGTTTCGTTTAGAAAAGGTCGGGCTGGAATATAGGAGACACAGGTTGCGGGGAACGAAGGCGGGGAGCGAGACGGGACGGCCAGAACACGCAACACGCAACACGGGACAGCTCGGAAAAACATACGTTGATTCCTTCGTGGGAAAAGCAGGGCGGCACGGCGGAGCTCTCTTCTTCGGCGTCGCTGAGGAGGATAGGGAATTTCTCGACGGCGGACATGGGAATGTCTCCGCGATAGTTTCGGGCTAAAAGGGTCTGGATCCCCGACGGTCAGTACGGAGAGGGGGGCCAAGTCCTGCTTCGAGGGGTTGACACACCTTGCCCTTGAGGTCGAGGAAGAAGAGGGCCGAGGCCATGGTGGAGGATTGAGGAGAGGATAGATGCAAAGGCTGAGAAGATATGACGATCGAGGATCAAATCGGCCGGGTCGAGTCGAATTGAACGGGGGATTAAACGCAGCGGGAGGCCAGCGAAACCACTAGCGACATGCTGCGATAGGGGCACTGGGCACGTGCATTAGAAGGGTGTCGATGTGTAGATGGAGGAGCAAACCCACAAGTCAGGGGAAGATAGGAGATGCGAGTCCGGGGGACGGCAAATGGGGAGTCGCGAGAAGAAGAAGAAGAGGAGGAGGAGAGAAGTGAGGTTGTTGGAACGAGCTGGATCATCCCCGACTCGATTAATTTCCTGTTCTTTCTTAGATCACTTTATGATCCCTTTTTATGGCGATTATGTAACTATCCGTGCATAGCGGACGGGATGATCTAATCATGCATAAACCATGTACAATGTGTATCCTGCTGACTCACCAGTGTCAATCGCACTAACCCCATCCAGCCTAGCGCACATTCCAGGCCCATATCTTCTCGAATTTTTTTCGCTTCGGCCTTTTCCTTCTTTCTTCTTCAACGCTCCCAATAGACAGTTCAAGTCAGCATAAATTACTTTGCGTGATTTCCGGACACCATCAGGCATTCTGTCGGTGGTATCCGGTCTTTCATTGCTGAATTGCGATACAGTGGTGCGGAGACTACGATCGTTTTCTGAACGAGGGTTCCATAAGAGCTGGCCGAGTATTTTACGGTTATTCGGGCGGCGTCAGAGGAACCGGACATCTCTTGCATACCTTTTTTATTTTATTTTGAAATTCTCGTATAGGCAGAATATCATTCAATGATCTTTCCAATTCAAATCCACATGTATATCACAGGTTGTATAGTAGTACAGTACACAAAAAAGGACAAGAGAAGAAACAGTATCCTGGGGATGTTGGCAGTCCCCAGCCAATCCCGATCCATAGTCAATCGGGTAGAGGTAAAGATAGAAATGAGAATAACGCCTGAAATGCTCCCTGTACACCCTCCCTAGCGCTCTCAAGCCGTAGTCTTGAAGCCCAACGGCGCCAGTATCCGCTCCTGAGCCACCTGGTTGGCCGCATGGCCGCCCTTCTCCAGCGAAATGGCACCGATCACCGCGTACATCGTGTGGGTGAGGACCAGGTCAAGCCCGGAGGTGGTCAGATTTTGGGGCTGACGAGAATATATGTTAGCCACGTAAAGTCACAGGCGGGACGTAGCATATCCCTCTGGGATCAAGGCAAAACTTACCTTTCTCGGGCTCCACCGCAGAACCTTCTGCAACTCGTACTTCTGCGCCAGTTCCGCCATCTGCGTCTTGCTGATCAAGAAGTCCTTCATACCCTGAGACAGGTTGTTCAGGCCATCAAGAGCCGGGTGCGTGAAAGGCTCACGGCCGTGAGCATCGGGGGTCGCAGCATTCGCGGCGGTGCTGGGGCTCTGCACGAGCGCCAGCGAAGCCTGCAGCTGAACAATTCGCTTCCCTATAAGATCAAATACGCCTCGTTAGCGTGTGTCCCAATTGACCGACTCGGTTCGACCCAGAGTCAAACTAGGATCAGATCAGGTGAGATCAGACTTACCCAAGAAAGCCAACCGATCATTGAAACCTCTCCGGCCCTGATCGAAACTCTTATGCGTCACCGCCAGCCACTTCACCTCGTCGGACAAGACCTTGTCGCCGTCCTTGCCGAGCATGCGCAGGTAGAACTCGTCCAAGGCCTTGGGGTCGGAGTTGACAGGATATTCTTGTCGCCGCGAGTCGAACCGCAAGCTGAAGGGGGCCTTCGCGCGCGGCGGCGTGTATGACCAGCGGGGCTTGTTCGCGTAGTCGACTGGGGAGGACGCCTCCTGCTCGGTCGAGTATGCACGCCGGGAGAGAAGAGCGGACGACGAGACGACGGGGGCGGCGAGGGTGCGACAGGCCGAGCAGGAGACGGTCCTGGCCGCTCGCGTGGATAGCATTGATGCCATTGTGTGGATCGAGAAAAAAGAGACCGACTGGGAGGGTGCGAGAGGGTCGTTGGGGGGAGTTCACGCTGAGAGAGCGAGGGAGCGATTGGAATTCCGTTCGGGATGGATCATTGGGAAGATTTCGGAGGTGCGACGCTAGTCTCGTTTGGGTTGGATTTGTAGACACCTCAGGTATCAATATCCAATGCTCTCGGACAGATATTCAAGGCCATTCATCTTTTAGACAATATCATCTTCCAGGTAACTCTGTAGAAAGACATGAGGCGGAGATAGTACGCTATTATTTTACTCTCCAAGGCTCCACTTTGCAGTCGTCCAGTCTTGAAAACTACATTTACCCTCTTCCATGTCAACCACCCCGTCCTTGCCATACCCTGAGGTACTGACGGACTGGCTTCCTACATCCGTTTGTAATGGTCCGATTAGGGATATAATCTGGTCTTTACTTGACCGCTTCATCCAGTCCCACCGGGTCAATTTGTGTGTGTTTTGTAGATAATGGGGAACATGATTGCTAAAACTTTAGAGGCCATTGAATCTCCAAACCAACATGTTGCAGCGGTCTCCAGCCGTATCCATCTCTAGTCTTCTTCTGAACAACACCAGCATCAGCATCGTCTTGCCTATAGGTCATGCTATGAGCTGTGACGAAGACAGGCACATCACAGAAACGCGGCCTTGCACCATCTCGATCCGTACCACGACAACAACGAGTATATTTTGAAACCCATCGTGGCTAATTTCTTCCCCCCACGGCGATATGAGGTGGGACAAGCCTAACCCCCAGTTTTACTCACCACCTTAGACAATAAACACCTGCAGCAGCCCACCGGATAAGCCTCGGCAGATAGCATCAGAACCAGCGGTAAGTAAGTAAACAGCCGTTTGCAGAAAATCTCCCGGCACGATACAGTATGCATGGTCCACGGTAGCACCGCTGTTCCGGTTACCCAGGCCATTGCGGGTGCCGATAAACGGCTTTAGAATGGTCGGGGATGGAGACGGGTAGTTTTTGGGCCAACTACAAGAAGCACCCCGAGGGCTTCGGGGGTTTCGTCGTGGAGTTCAACGTCCGCCTGTGGCGGCTGCTGAAGCCAATGCTTGTCGCTGCGGTTAGAAAGACCGTGCTTTGTATATAGATTAGAGTGGTGCGTTGATCTCATTGAATTGTCCCCCCGATTGTTTAAGTGAATCGATGGCTCACACGCCGCTAATACTGCTAGCCGGGATACCTGCTAGAGCTCTCCCGGCCTCTGGCGCAAGCCCTAACGCCGCCCTATCAATTGAGGTGGGATTTGCGCGACCAGGTGGTGTTGAGGCCTCCACGTGTTGGTTGTTTGGTAAATGATATCCACTGGAATGGAGCGGTGCAGGGCTCATCTGGGGCCGATGTGTTTGCTTCTTAGACCGCAATTTCGGAACTGATTGATCGGGGCCCCAGCTTTGCGAAATTCTGTTAGTGAAGGACGTCGGACAAAGAGACAAAAAGGAAAGAGGAACGAGAGAAGAGATAAGATATGAGTCTTAATATCGCAGGAAGATACGGCAAAAGGGATCAAGGGTAAAAAACCGATCCCTCTGTCCGTAACAATGCCTTTGTATACTCCACTTAGTAGCCAATCGGAGGGCTCTTCGTTTTCTCGAACTGCGAAGACCCTGTTTGCGTTGGAACACCGCTCCACGAGCTCCCGTGAGGAACTCGACTGGTCCACACAGCGGATGCAAAGCAAAACGCCCCGGGCTCCAGGAAGCAAGCAATGAAACCGAGTTCAGAGCGTTGTGACGGGAGGGAAAAGAACGGATGTCGGAAACAAACTAGAAGAGATATTCCCCTAGCAATTACCACGAGAGTTCAGAAGAGGAAAGAGAAGGAAGAGACGAAAATAAGAACTGCGAATCTTCTCGGGCTATGAATACGACGCAAGGAAACCGCATGTTGGCACCGCAAGTAGGCTACCGGCGGAATGGCTGCAGGAATCCGGGGAGCTCATCCACCCGAGACCGAGGGTATCACAAGGCCCGTTGCTGCAAGGTTGAGAAGACTAGGATGATGGCCGGGGAACTGGGCTGTGGCGGAACAAATGCAAAGACGTTGGGGACGTCCACGCTCTCCATCCCCCAGTCAGTGCTAAGTTTAGGACCTGGAGAGCAGGTTCAAGCGATAGCACCGGTTTGCGCACCCCGATTTTCTGAGTTATACGTCCAATTTCTCATCGGGCCCTTGCAGGGTAGAGCGATCAGTCCTCCTCCGCCGGAGTCTAATCGCTTATAGTAATAGCCATCTGAAGGTCGTAATGGCCTTTTCCACGCGGCCCTTTCCCGTGCCGTCGGATGGTTGCTGGGTTGCTGGGTTGGCGGTGTATAGAGGCTGGAGCATTTAAACAGCGCAGTCGAGCCAATCTGTCTGGCAAGAAACCTAAATCTTGCTTTGCCAGGATCAGTATCTTCCCACTGTCATAAGGAAGAACACAACATCTGTCACCCTCTTGACACCTGACCCTCACTACCTCCCACAACGTCCACCATCTTGTGTATCCCTCGCTTCCATCCAATCCCGACCCATCAAATCCGCACGCTTCGTGCTCTGGAAACATGGGGCCCGTCGTCGATCCTCTGCTTATTCGAAACCCTACCCGGACAGCCTTACAGAACAGATTCCAGGGGCGGGAAAATATCGGCGTAATAGTGTTCTCCGTGCAAGACCCGCCGTCTCCCCGTCCGTTCCCACCGAACCCTCCTCCAAGTCCCGCTTGACTTTGCATCGATCTGGAACCCCTGGAAGGGTTTACCCGGAGTGAACCATAGGTGGAAATTGGTATGTTGGAGCAGGTCGCACGTTTGGGCCAAGTCTTGAGTTCGCCAACGTTCCAGTGCTGACCCCTGTCACAGAGCACAGATAAGCAAATTAATGACCGCCGGTATTTCAACTTGAAACCGGAGGAGAACGATTGGACACCATAATAGACGGGTTACAAAGATGCATTGGCATGTTTTCGGTGATTGGCTTTAGACAGTTAGAAGAATGAGGAGAGACAGAGTCGCGAGCGGTGAGACCGTGTAATTGCATTAGCTGATAATCAACCATCAAAAGAACCCAGAGCCAACGTGCTTTCCCGCTATCTATAAAAGCATCGAAGCACTTTCTTCCTACCATAAAACAGTCAGCACCGGATGACTACCCGGCTGTTTCCATCCTGGGTTGTTTAAAAAACCACAACGAATACCGGACGTGGAAAATTTAAAGATCAGCCTTGATTGACACTGGTAAAATATACTGCACGAAGAACAATTTTATAAGAACAACACTAGGAAAGGGGTAAAAGAAAGAACACCACTCGAAGGTATGACACATGAAACTTAATACAGAAGCGCAAGGGAAAGGGCAGTGATTGTGCTCAGGCCCACCACAGTCCAGCCCGACTTGATGACCTGCTGGTTAGTGATACCAATGCAGAGATCCCAGATCAAGTGACGGACGCCGTTCATGCAGTGGTAGGTGAAAGGGAGAGCAGCGACAGTCTTCAGGATAACCTTGGCAGCGAGGGGGAGGGCGCCGAAGGCAGCGGCCATGGAGGCCGACTCCAGGTGCCAGCCCAGCAGGGGAGAGGCGAGGTAAGCCGTGGCGAAAAGGTACAGAGGGCCGGACATGACGAGACCGGTGATACGGTGGATAGAACTGCCGATCCAGGTGATCTGGGGCTTGTAGATGCTCAGGTGGGGGGAAACCGGACGGTTCAGGCGCTGCTGGGCGAGGATCTTGGTGGGGTCTTGGTTGTTCGTGGTCGACGCGGTGAATCTGTCAATATCGATCAGTATACTCTTGGCATGAAGTTGAGAACGTTGTGTCTCTTGTCCCGTCGCTGATGGGAGGTCTCGCATGACGTCGATTATCCCTGTCGCAATGCGACCGATTGCACCGACCAGACCGTCGCATTGGCACAAGAGACTCGGAAATCATCATCACCCACCTCGTCTGGACATTCCTTCCCATCGCAATGGTGGCCGGGGAGGCAGCATTCATCGCCGCCCACCGCATAGCGTAGGGCTGCTGGACGGCGACTGGATCACGAATTAGTTTGAGACCCCCGAATTGCACGCGGACAAGAAAGAACATACGCCGTCGCAGGGACTGTTGAGCGACCTTCTGGGAAAGCATGATGAAGATAGATATGACACCTGAGTCGAGAGTGGAGCAGCAGCAGGCAAGGAGAATACCGTTGTCGTCGTCAACGAGAAAGTCCAAAAGGCGCCTCGAACTCCCGATCTGTGTCGGAATCGCGGGTCGGACTACCTCGGGTTGCGCTGTGGTCACGTGGATTCGGCATTATTGTCGCAGCGCAGCCAATCAGCGGCTGCGCATTACCATGTCGGAGAATTCTTCTTCCCACACTCACCGCCCTCGTCACGGGATTGCCCTATATAACATTTTCGACCGCTGTTTTTCTTCCTGTTTTTTTTCTTCCTTCTCTACGGGTCTCCGCCCACGTCGGCCACCATCACTGGGATGAGGTCGACGTGCTAAGCATCTCTCACTGATTTCGGCATTCTGTCGCGATCGCCGAGAGGCATGAGAACCCCAGAGGGACTCCCGTCGTTAATCGCCCATTCTTCTCTCGTCAATGAGACGTAAAGGGTTTCATATCAGGGTCACATCGCCTATATACTATACTTTATGTTGGCATTTCCGTAGATCAGTAGGATGGGTTGAAATGGTCACGTAGAACTGGACCATCATATTTTCGTCGAGTACGGAGCAAAGCCGATCAGTTTTGGGGTCTGCTCGCAACGGGCAGGTTCGTGGGTCTACCCGACGGGTCCGCCAACTGGCAATTCGAGCCCTGGGAAATCACTGCCCTATCATCCTGATGCTTGTGTGCAGTGACTCCAGTCCTAGCAAAGTTGCTGGTGTGTTCTCAAACAGTAACATTATCAAGCTACGTCTCATGCTCCCTACTTCGCGGTGTGGAAGATATACCATGATCTAAAAGATGCCTCCGGCGGATAGGCTTATTAGCTCGTTTCATAAGAACAATCCATACCCTCCTTCTAATCGGTTTCTTGTTTGCAAGTCGTGCTCCATAGTATTGTTGCGTCTTTCCATTTTTCTTGGTCACTTGGAGTATGAGTCCATCATATTTGCATCCTACCTTGTAGAACACGGCAACTGTCTTCATTCTATATCTACCGAAGATTTCTATATTATAATGACTGCTTTGTGAATGTTTCAAATACTCAGACAGTGAAAAAGGACAAGAAATTAATATTTTATCCTTTGTCACTGCTTTCGTACATTGATAGGTACATAACCTTTTGTAGGTTGTCTAGTAGATCAAAGAGAAGCCTGTCACTTTACACATTCTGCCCGATCACACGAAAGTACCCAAGAACCAAGTGCCTACTCAACAGATTGGGCTGGACGTTCTCCGCCAGAGAAGCATCGTCGACTACGACACCATGGACGAGGATGGTAAGTAATCTACATACAAACCGTCGGACGTATAAAGACAAGCCGAGTATATTCACCAGTCTCCAGGGGTTAAAATAGGTGGACCATTTAATGGCTGTACCTCCAACCATCAGGATAGAACCACCAGGATGGATAAGGTGTTGACCGTCTCGCATTAGCCCAAACAATCGTATACGCCGAGCTCTCCAAGCGCCGGATTCAGACTGAGCTACCCTAAGACCCATTTGTCAATTCCATGGTTGTTGACGTTGATGGTGTCTGACGAGGACAAGAAGAAAGTCTGAATTCCTTAAGTAAACCCATCGACCAAATATAAATAAATTCTTTCAACCATCACTATACGTTGCATATGGTCAAAACGAAGGCATCAAGTTAGGGCTAACCAGTGACGTCGGAGCCGAAGCTCAGCGCATGTCGGGATCATGACTTGCCGGGTTGGATAGGGCGGTCTTGGTATGATAATTCGTCATCTTCCTCTCTCTTTCCTGACTTCTTGCTCTTTCAACCACCTCCCCTCCTCCACCAACGTCCTCAATTGGTGTATTCAACAAAGACAGATGCACTGTGATCACAGTGTATTCAACGGCCAAGAAGAACAGAGTGTCCTCAGCTCGTGAATCATCAGTATTCGGTGCTGATTGAACAGCCTATTGATTGTTCTCATTACTATTATTATCCAAGGGCTAAGCGTTATTTTCTGACGGGACCCCAGACTTGGCCTAGTGTTTATTTTTATTTATTTTTTCATTGGATTATCACTCGTTCAATTTGGTCTTTGTTACGACTATTGATCGACCTGTGCGTGCGCCTTGCGGCACTCCGGTCTGAGATGCCGCTGACGCAGCGCCTGCGGTGCAGGGCGCATTTGTTCGATTCGTATTCCTTCCGGTCATCCTCCCTCCGCCCCTCCACCTGGCGAGAAGCTCGATCTGGTATTGCTCTTCTTCCTCGTGTTCGTTTGTCCTCAACTCCACTTCGTGTTTTGCGGACATCCTCGACAACGCTGTCCCGTGCCGGCTATTATAAGAAGTCCGGTTCCCTCCCTGTCTCCCTTTCCTCCGCCTCCCCCCGCCTGCTTCCGCCCCCTGCTTGCATCACATCCACCACCACCACCACCACCCCCGTCACCCTCCCTGCCATGGTCGAGCAAACCAGAGGCCACGGTGGCCACCATCACCATCACCATCACCACCATGGCAGCAATGTCTACCTTACCTCCTCGAACACCCACGACGCGGGCGTCCGGATCACGCGGATTGGTCTCGTGGCCAACCTGGCCATGGCCATTGGCAAGTTTATTGGAGGATACATGTTTCACTCGCAGGCCCTGGTGGCCGACGCCTACCATGCGTTGACCGATCTGGTGTCGGATTTTCTGACGTTGGGCACGGTCGCCTGGTCGCTCAAACCCCCGAGTGAACGCTTTCCGAGTGGCTACGGGAAAATTGAGAGCATTGGCGCGCTGGGCGTGAGCGGCCTGTTGCTGTGCGGAGGTGTCTTTATGGGGTTGAGTTCCGGCCAGGTGCTGCTCAGTCAGTTCTATCCCCAAGCCGCGGAGACAATGGCGCATCTGGGAGTCCTCGGTCACGTCCATTCGCATTCGCATAGCCACGGGATCGACGCGTCGGGTCCTAGCATCCACGCGGCCTGGCTCGCGGCTGGGTCCATCGTGGTGAAAGAATGGTTGTATCATGCTAGTATGTCTCACTCCCGTCTCCTTGATCTGTCCCCCGTCAGCAACGCATGCTAATACGTTCATGGTTCTCTAGCTATGAAAGTCGCGACCGAACGCAAGTCCTCAGTCTTGGCCTCCAACGCCGTTCACCACCGAATCGATTCGTTGACGAGTATCGTTGCCCTCTGCACCATTGCCGGCACCTACGTCTTCCGGGATGCCTCGTGGCTGGATCCCGTGGGCGGGCTTTTAATTTCGCTGATGGTCATCAAGGCGGGATGGGGTAACACTACGGCGTCGCTCCTCGAGCTGGCGGATACCACGGTGGATGACGAGATCAAGACCTCGGTGCAGAAGGCTGCCGCCAAGGTGATCGGGAAGATGCGCGAGGGCGACGCGATTCAGGTCCGCGCCGTCCAGGGGATGAAGTCCGGGCAGAACTACCTGATGGACATGGAACTGGGGGTGCCCGGCACATGGCCTATTGCGCGGTCGCGCGAGATCGAGGAGAGCGTGCGGTCGGCGATCGGAGTGGCCGTGCGAGGTGTGAAGCGCGTCAAGATCCGCTTTGTGCCCATTGAGCACGAAGAACCCACCTTCTCCGAGGAGTTCATCTCGACGGAGGATGTCTCCGAGCGCACCCCGGAATCGGACGAGGGCGCCATTGATGCGCAATTCGAGGGGCACACTCATGACCATGACCATGACCACACCCACGACTCTACCCGCAAGCGACGTTGATTTTTCGTTATAGTGGCATGAGTTCGTGTCGATTGTACATTTCTTTTGCATTCGGACCTCGAATTGACGGGTCATAAGATACCCCCAGGGCTGAATTGGTGAGCCGAAGAAGTCCGGTTGGAATAGACTCGGATTGGAGAAAATACTAGATGGCAATCGACTCATGATAGACCGACATGATCACATACCGACATAGTTGGTCATCTGTCTTGTCAATAGATCGTATACACCACGATATACATGCTAAATATTATACCCACGAGTCCAGACATCTAATGAGTTAAGGTATAGACTAGACAAACCATGCCGATGCTCAACATTCGATGATACCATTGCTGTTCTAGAGCTAGACCGGTAAATAGGCATATTAACCGGTTAAATGCGCGGCAGTGCCAGTGGGGGATCCACTTAGTATCCAGATTCCACTGCCCACTTCGGTTGATATCATATGTGGCAATGGTCAGAACTTAGAAGCTTCCATCGTGTTAGCTCATCCCTGGGGGTGTTTTCACTGTGGCGCCGTCTTCCGGTGGGAAGGAGGGCGAGATGCGATCGTCTTGGACTGGGTAAATAACCGGTACATCAGAGCGGACGATCATTATAGTGCTGTGTGGTATATGGAGGAAGATAAATTGTCTAACTTTCCTCGTGGAACTTTATCCACGGCCTCACACTTTCTTTTTCTTTCCTCTTTCTCCCTCTCTCTCTCTCTCTCTCTCTCTCTCTCTCTCTCTCTCTCTTACATCGTAATACATTCCATGTATCTCACTTCCTCTTAATACATCCACATATCAACCCCATCTTATCAACAAATACCCGCACAACGACGTCATCACCGCAACATCCCCCACCATCCCACCCCGTCCGCTATCCCACCCTCACCTTTCCTCCTTCAATCCACCTCTAAATCAACATAATACACATATTTTCCGGCCAATATGACTTCCGGCCCATTATACATCGGGTTCGACCTCTCGACCCAACAACTCAAAGGCCTAGTCGTCAACTCGGACCTCAAAGTTGTCTACGTCTCCAAATTCGACTTCGACGCTGACTCGCGCAACTTCCCCATCAAAAAGGGCGTCCTCGTCAATGAAGCCGAGCACGAGGTTGTCGCTCCAGTCGCCATGTGGCTGCAGGCCCTAGATGGCGTTCTCGAAGGCCTGCGCGACCAGGGCCTCGACTTCTCCCGCGTCATGGGCGTCAGCGGCGCCGGCCAGCAGCATGGGAGTGTCTACTGGGGGGAGAATGCTGAGATCGTGCTGAAGAGTCTCGACGCGGGCAAGTCGCTTGAGGAGCAGCTCAGTGGGGCCTTTTCGCACCCGTATAGTCCCAATTGGCAGGATTCGAGTACCCAGCGTGAGTGTGATGAGTTTGATGCCTGTCTGGGGGGCCCAGAGGAGTTGGCCCGTGTGACGGGGAGTAAGGCGCATCATGTGAGTTTCCTGCTTTTACTACCTTGTTTTTGACGAGTAAGGTGATCATGGTGATACTAACCACATCGATAGAGATTCACCGGTCCCCAGATTTTGCGCTTCCAGAAAAAGCACCCCGACACCTACAAGAAGACCCTCCGCATCTCTCTGGTGTCCTCGTTTCTGGCGTCGCTCTTCCTGGGTCGGATTGCACCGTTTGACATCTCTGACGTCTGTGGCATGAACCTGTGGAACATCAAGAAGGGCGACTTCGACCAGCGGCTGCTGCAGCTGTGCGCGGGCAGCTTCGGGGTGGACGACCTGAAGCGCAAGCTTGGCCCCGTCCCCGAGGACGGCGGATTCCACCTTGGAACGGTCGACCGGTACTTCCTGGAGCGGTACGGCTTCAATCCGAGCTGCACGGTCATCCCGTCGACGGGCGACAACCCGGCGACTATCCTCGCCCTGCCGCTGCGGCCGTCCGACGCGATGGTCTCGCTGGGCACATCGACGACCTTCCTGATGTCCACGCCCAGCTACCAGCCCGACCCGGCCACGCACTTCTTCAACCACCCCACCACCGCGGGACTCTACATGTTCATGCTCTGCTACAAAAATGGCGGCCTAGCCCGCGAGCAAATCCGCGACGCCATCAACGCGAAACTGGGCCCCAACGACAGTGACCCGTGGGCGCACTTCGACCGCATCGCGCTGCAGACCCCCGCCCTGGGCCAGAAGGACCCGGCCTCCGACCCCATGAAGATGGGCCTGTTCTTCCCCCGCCCGGAGATCGTGCCGAACCTGCCCGCCTGCCAACGGCGCTTCACCTACCAGCCCCAGGACGGCCGTCTGCACGAGACGGCAGACGGATGGGATCGGCCGGCCGACGAAGCGCGCGCCATCGTCGAGAGCCAGCTCCTGTCACTCCGGCTGCGGTCGCGCGAGCTGACAACCAGCCCCGGCTCGGGGATGCCGGCCCAACCCCGCCGGGTGTACCTCGTGGGCGGCGGGTCCAAGAACAAGGCAATCGCCAAGCTGGCGGGCGAGCTGCTGGGCGGCAGCGAGGGGGTGTACAAGCTGGAGATCGGGGACAACGCGTGTGCCCTGGGAGCGGCCTACAAGGCGGTTTGGGGCATCGAGCGCACGCCGGGTCAGACGTTCGAGGACCTGATCGGGAAGCGATGGCACGAGGAGGAGTTCATCGAGAAGATCGCGGACGGATACCAGCCGCGGTTGTTTGCGCAGTACGGTCAGGCGGTAGAGGGATTCGCGAAGATGGAGCATCAGGCGGTGGAGGAGGCGAAAAACCAATGAATTTCTCTTTGTTTAAAATCATATATATATATATATATATATATATATATAGATAGATATACTCTACGATATATAATAGTTGATCGGCATGATGTCAGGCATGGATGCGCTGTCCTGGGAGACAGTTGGATCGGTGCCTGAAACGGCGGGCAGCCAACCGCCCGGTCGGGAAAGAATCATAAAAAACCCAAGTTTGGAACACCAGTTGATCTTTTCAACGCACAACAATCGCTTTATAGAAATGCTTTGTTTGATAGTCTAGATTCTCATTCTCTTTCCTATTTGACTCCCTTTTTATTCTATTTTGATTAGATATTTCTATCCCATTTACCCGAGAAACTGGATCGGGCCCAGACTGGTTAGACCGGGATTTATTATCATCGGTCTCGTATTATCATTTTATTCCTGATTATCATCCAGCATAATTCTTATTCCATCATCCCACCTTTCTTTCTCTTTCTCCTCCGACTCACTCTTTCTCCTTCCATCTCTCTCCTTCTCTCTCTCTCTCCTCTCCTCTCTCCCTCTATCTCTCTGTCCTTTTTGAGTCCCGTCCCCTAGAAGACTCTGAAGGCAGGCTGGTCGAAGATGGAAGAACAGGTATGTTTATTCTTTCTCTTTCGTCGATGTGCTCTGGTCTTGTTCGGTCAAATTATGGGGAGAAAAAAATCCCCCCCACCCCCCGTCTCCGTCTCCCCTCGTGCCCCTCTATGCCCCTCCACTCCATTGATGTTTGATTTTCTTATGGATCATGGAGAAAGAAGGGGGAAATGAAGAGACAAGAAACAATTGGTTAAATACTAATTCCCCCCGTCAGGTAGCAAGCGCCATCGAGATCGCCTCCAACCCTGCTTCAGACCATGCCCTGAAAACCCAGGCCTTCGACTACCTCTATCAACTTCGCTCCGATCCCTCCGGTTGGCAGGTCTGCCTTACCCTCTTCACCAAAACCCCGAAACACTCCGAGATTGTTCGTCATGCCGCGTTGGAAGTGGTCAACAGTGCGGCCCAGGCCGGTCTGATCGACCCGCAGGCTTTGGGCTACGTCCGGGACGGCCTGATGACCTACCTACGCCAGAGCTTCGGCCCCGAGAATGCCACCCCCGACGGCCCCGCCATTCAAAATAAGATCGCCCAGACCATCACCTTCCTCTTCTCTGCTCTCTACGCGAGTGGGTGGGAGTCCTTCTTCGACGACCTCTTGACCCTGACCTACTCGAGCCCCGCCAGCACCTCCCGAGACAACCCCCGCGGCATTGTCTTCTACCTCCGGGTCGTCCACGCCATCCACGACGAGATCGGTGATGTCCTCCTTTCCCGCTCGCGCTCCGAGCAGGACCGCGCCAACTCGCTCAAGGACCTGATCCGCGTCCGGGACATGCAGAAGATTGCCAGCTCGTGGCAGGAGATTCTCTCGAGCTGGAGCGAGGTCGATGACCAGATTGTCGAGATGTCCCTCAAGGCAGTGGGCAGCTGGGTCAGCTGGATCGACATCGGCCTCGTCGTCAACCAGACCATGCTGGACCTGCTCTTCCGCCAGCTGAGCCGCGCCCAGAAGCCAGAGCTGCGCTCCGGCGAGGAGAAGGTCCGCGACGCTGCCGTCGACGTCTTCACCGAGATCATCGGCAAGAAGATGAAGGCCGAGGACAAGGTCGACATGATCATCTTCCTCAACCTCGACTCCATCGTCGCCCAGCTCTCCGCGAGCCCGCCGCTCTACGAGAACCGCTTCACTTTCAAGTACGACACCGACCTGGCCGAGACCGTCGCCAAGCTGGTCAACATCACCGTCATCGACGTGGTGCGCGCTCTGGAGCAGGACCACACGGCGCCCGACTACCGCGATAAGGCCAACGGCCTCCTCCAGGCCTTCCTGCCCCACATCCTCCGCTACTTCTCCGACGAATACGACGAGGTCTGCTCGACCGTCATCCCCTCGGTCAGCGACCTGCTCTCCTACCTGCGCAAGGTTGCCAAGTCCAACCCGGCCGCCGCCGCCCAGCACTCTTCCATCCTCCTGCCCATCCTCAAGGCCGTCATCGCCAAGATGCGCTACGACGACACCTCGTCCTGGGGTGACGACGACGAACAGACCGACGAGGCCGAATTCCAAGAGCTCCGCAAACGCCTGGGCGTGCTGCAGCAGATCGTCGCCACCGTCGACGAGCCGCTGTACATTGGAGCTGTGTCCGAGGTGGTGGCCACCACCTTCGAGAACATGCGTCAGTCGGGGGGACAGCTCGACTGGCGCGATCTAGACCTCGCCCTACACGAAATGTTCCTGTTCGGCGACATCGCCGTCAAGGGCGGCAGCCTGTATGTCAAGGGCGTCCCGCACAACCCGGCGGCGGAACGATTGACCGAGATGATGATGCGCATGGTCGAATCTGGTATTTTCCCTCAAGAAGAGAGTAAATTCTTCCCGTTACTAACATCTACGTGTTCAGATATCCGGTCATTCACACATCCCGCCACCCAGCTGCAGTACATGGAAATCTGCGTGCGCTACAGCTCCTTCTTCCAGCAAAACGTCAACCTCATCCCCGGCGTGCTCGAGAGTTTCCTCCAACTGGTCCACCACCCCGTGCAGAAAGTGAGGACCCGATCGTGGTATCTCTTCCAACGGTTGATGAAGCAGCTGCGTTCCCAGATCGGCAACCTGGCCCAGACCGTGGTCGAGGCCCTGGGGGATCTGCTGGTGATCCGGGCGGAGGTGTCCGCCGACGGCGATGACGGCGACGAGATGTCCTCGGAGGACCACGAAGGATCGGCCGACGCCGTCTTCAATAGCCAGCTGTATCTGTTCGAGGCGGTGGGCATCATCTGCTCGACGCCGGCCGTGACGGCCGACAAGCAGGTGCTCTACGCCCAGTCGGTGCTTACCCCGATCTACAACGACATCCAGAATCATCTTGGCGCAGCCAAGGCCGCCGACGAGCGCGCCCTGTTGCAGGTGCACCACGACATCATGGCGCTGGGGACGCTGGCCCGCGGATTCTCAGACTGGATGCCGGGCGTCAGCTCTCCCAGCCAGCTGCCCGCCCCGGAGGTATCCGAGGTGTTCGGCCAGTCCTCGGAGGCGGTTCTGGTCGCGCTGGAATCTCTCAAGTCATCCTTCAACGTGCGAACGGCAGCGCGGTTTGCCTTCTCGCGACTGATTGGCGTGCTGGGATCCCGCATCCTGCCCCAGCTGCCGCGGTGGATCGACGGACTGCTGACGCAGACGTCGTCTCGGGACGAGATGGCTCTCTTCCTGCGACTGCTGGACCAGGTGATCTTTGGGTTCAAGGGCGAGATCTACGAGATTTTGGATACGCTGTTGACGCCGTTCTTGCAGCGGGTGTTCTCGGGGATCGCCGACCCGCCGAGCGGGACGGATGATGAGATTCATTTGGCTGAGCTGAAGCGGGAGTACTTGAACTTTTTGTTGGCGGTGTTGAATAATGATCTTGGGTCGGTCATTATTAGTGCCCGTATGTTCCCCTCCCAGCTCATATCCTTGCTCCCTTTTTTCTCTGGCTAACCAGTGCAGGAAACCAACCCATGTTCGACACCGTCATCACGACGATTGAACACTTCGCCAAGGACGTCGACGACTTCACGACGGCCAAGATGGCCTTTTCGGTACTGTCCAAGATGGGCAGCTCATGGGGCGGCCCGGACGTAGTGCCGGACGCATCGAACGGGGCAGCCCCGCAGCAAGAGGCCCTGACGGGCTTCAAGCAGTTCATGTTCACCCACATGTCCCCGCTTTGCTGGGCACTGCCCACCACGCCGTCCTTCAACTCCAAGGATGCGCAGGCGAAGCAGGTCCTCGCAGAGGCCGGCGGCCTGCAACGAACGATCTACAGCAAGACGGGGATGGAGTATGTTGAGTATCTGCGGACGGAGGAACTGCCCAAGATCGGTATGGGAGGAGAGCTTGTAGACGAGTTTACGGGGGCATTGATGCGGTTGGATGTGAGGGGGTTCCGACAGTTCTTTCCGGTGTGTTCCCTCCCTTCTCCCCCCTTCTCTCTCTATATTCATACTAACAGCAAGACAGTCCTTTATCCAGCGATTGAGCGCATGATTCTCCTTTCTTCCTACCTGTCACGTTTTTTCTTTCTCTACTTTCTCTCATATTATACCATTTTCTTTCTTTCCCTACTTTCCCTCTTTTTCCTCTTCCTTCCACTCGATCTCATGTTTCACTTGCTCTTAGATTCCCCCACGGTTTGGTTTGATGAGTGATGGATGCTGTGATCTTTGATTAAATTATCTATTGTTTTTTATTACTTGTTGTGTTCTCTTATTACTTGTTTCGCCATTAAATGCTGAACGGAAAATAAAAAGATACAGAAAGAAGAAAGGGAAAAAAGGTATATAGTTTGGATGGAGAAGAGAAATGGACGGATGGGGTGCATTTGCATGAAAACAGGCGTTTACAGTCTCCAAAAAAAAAAGAAAGAAAGAAAGAAGAAGAAAGAAAGATATATGCTTGCACTTGATGAGGGTACTGACTAACTTAAAGGATCTAATTCAATTCAGATTCAGATTCAGGATGAATGGATGATAGATGGTTTTATAGTATACTATATCAATTACTTACCTTATTTGGTTTGAGCTTTTACTTGGTTCTATATCTATCTATCCATCTCACTCTCCACGCCATATAATCAATGAGTTCTAAACTAGTTTTCAAATTCCATAATAATGCTACATTCAAAGACTCACTTCTATGTAAGCAGGAGAAATATCCCATGACCTCTTAAGTTGGGCTTAGCAACTTTCACCCCAGGTGTACACACTTAATATATCAAGAATGAGTGATATCTGTCTTGAAAGTTCAAATTGAGCAGGCTTTCCCTATTGATATCTCGGCAGCCCCCACTCTTCTCTACCTCCAGGTTTGCTTCCCTGAAAGTATTCACGTCAGCATCCCACAGTTGTTTGAACGCTCCCCAGCGATGCGATTCTTCAAATCGTCATTGTCTCCTTATAGTAGAATTCAAACACAGTTTACTCCTGATACACACACTCTTAGTAGTAGTAGTAGTAGTAGTAGTACCCTGTCTCAGCCTGCCTAACCAACTGGCCGCCATGCAGAATTAAGTCTGTCCGGAGAAACCTGCAGCCTATGTGGGGAGTGACTGCCACAGTAGCCAAGAAACAGAAACATGTCAAATGAAGAAAATAAATAGAGTGTGTGGAACTAAAATTAAGAAGTTTGGATATTTTACAAAACGATGCGGAAATGACACTAGGCGAGATATTCCTGTACGTATGTATACACCAAGAACATGGGACTGTTAACACCTTTATTCAAAAAGAGAGGAACATAAGTCAAGAAGGGTCAAAGGGTAGAATGGACAAACACCCGAAATGAAAGAATGGTAATAATAATAAAGATATCTATAATTAAGTCTTGAAATCATGTATAAAAAAAGGGGGGATAACAAAGAATCGAAGTAGTAAGTGTGATCAAAGAAAGAAGGGAACAAAATCAAGCAGACACAGTCTGCGTCGGGGCCTCTGCTGTGACATCTCTAGTCGCTCCCTCCTCGACGGTGATGTTGAGTTTCTCGATCCCGGCGTCGATGTCTGACTTTTGCTCTGTGCTGGTTGTAGTATCCGAGACAGGAATCTTTGTATCTCTGCTCACGCCGTTAACCTTACCCAGGATATGAACACAATCATCCTCGAACAGAACGGGGCCCTTGATAACCTCCTGCCGAGCCGCGTCATCACCCGCAGGTGTTGCCAGAGCGTCGCCGACAAGCGCACGAGCATCCTCGTCCAAAGCAGGCATATCCCCCCATTTCCAGTCGAGGTCGCCGCCGTATTGCTTGGGGATGCTGGAGGGGTGCATAAATGCCGACAGGGTGGGTTTTACTTCTGCGGCGGACAGGATGAAGATCTTGGAGGTTGTGCCGGGGTCGAACCACCGTTTGATCCATCCCCAGACTGTGGGGAAGAAGGCTGGGGCGCCGATGATCTGGAAGGATGTTAGTCGGGTTTCAAAGAGGTTCAAGGTAAGGGTAGGGTGGACGTACGAAAATCCTATCCAACGTCTCCGGATAATGCGCTGTAGCAAGCACACTCGCATCCTGCATATGGCCCTTCAGATTCCAGAACTGCTTCAGTCCCACCCCGTTCACATCCACAATGTTCGTCGAGGCAACGACAGGAGTCTCCATGTTCGGGCGCGGAAGCCGCGAGCAAAGCGGCATGACGAAGTTGAGCAGGTTTTCATATAGGGCGAACAATCGCAGCAGACGCTGCGGCACCTTGGACGACTGGTGCGTGTCGGCCGTGGCGGATTCGTTCAGGGTGGAGGTGTATTTGGCCATGTTTTTGCTGTCGAGGTGCTTGATTTCGAAGACGTAGATGGGGATGCCGCGGCGGTCGCGGTGGCCGGTCCATTGGGGGTACTATTTCACGTAGTTAGTGATTGATTCCAGGATTTGGGTGACCGATCTGAACGAGCAGTCCAATGTGAAGACGTACCATCCTCCTCGCAGCATCATAAGAATCAACCTCAATATTCTCATACAACTCCTCAATCGCATTCTCCTTCCTCCAATCCTCCGTATCCTTAAACTGCGCCCAAGCACCAGCGACATCAAACTTGCGCGCGCGCAAAAAGCGCCTGCCCAAAAATTAGCACATTAGCCATAATCCATACCTCTTCTCTACTCCTCAACACATCATATCAAAAAAACAAGTAAAGAAAGAAAAA